>NC_134267.1:21570306-21870306 GCF_031893055.1 Leptodactylus fuscus | reverse complement strand
CCCGTATAATGAGGCTGTCATTCCCCCCTCCCCCCCTCAATGGGAGGACGCGGATTCATTCATTGCAGGATTGGAAGTGAATGAATGTCCTCAGCCCCATTCATAGTCAGCCATGCTCTGCAGCATCTGCTCACGTCACCCCGCCACGCTCTGCCCTCACCCCCACCCTCCTCCTCCTCACAAGATGCTCAGGAGATTTCCCACGATGCCCATCCTGCGTCTTACATCGCCTGGGAGCCGTCCCTGGAAATAGATATTGATGATATCTTGACCGTCCGCTCACTAATGAATGTTTATGTGTTTACTGAGCTCGGACGACCCCTGGGAATAGCGCTGCCTGGAATGTTCCCGCCATTCTGCGTATAATCCATGTTCGCTCCACGTGCGACTGTCCGCGAGGAATGCTGCGGCTGATTATCTTATAAATAGAAAGGAGAAATTTAGATTTATGGAATGGTCTTGGTTTATACTTATCATTGTTGAGGCTTTTTGTATTTGTAGCCCTGGGTAATAATTTATGGAATGTATCTTAGTATCTGATCTTCTCCGGGCATAGTTTTCCACTTAAAAACTGCAGGAAATTATATTCTGCACTAGAGCTGCGCTCACTATTCTGCTGGTGCAGTCACTGTGTACATACATTACATATCCTGTACTGATCCTGAGTTACATCCTGTATTATACTCCAGAGCTGCGCTCACTATTCTGCTGGTACAGTCACTGTGTACCTACATTACATTACTTATCCTGTATTATACTCCAGAGCTGCACTCACTATTCTGCTGATACAGTCACTGTGTACATACATTACATTACTTATCCTGTACTGATCCTGAGTTACATCCTGTATTATACTCCAGAGCTGTGCTCACTATTCTGCTGGTGCAGTCACTGTATACATACATTACATTACTTATCCTGTACTGATCCTGAGTTATATCCTGTATTATACTCCAGAGCTGCGCTCACTATTCTGCTGGTGCAGTCACTGTGTACATACATTACATTACTTATCCTGTACTGATCCTGAGTTACATCCTGTATTATATTCCAGAGCTGCGCTCACTATTCTGCTGGTGCAATCACTGTGTACATACATTACATTACTTATCCTGTACTGATCCTGAGTTACATCCTGTATTATACTCCAGAGCTGCGCTCACTATTCTGCTGGTGCAGTCACTGTGTACATACATTACATTACTTATCCTGTACTGATCCTGAGTTACATCCTGTATTATACTCCAGAGCTGCGCTCACTATTCTGCTGGTACAGTCACTGTGTACATACATTACATATCCTGTACTGATCCTGAGTTACATCCTGTATTATACTCCAGAGCTGCGCTCACTATTCTGCTGGTACAGTCACTGTGTACCTACATTACATTACTTATCCTGTATTATACTCCAGAGCTGCACTCACTATTCTGCTGGTACAGTCACTGTGTACATACATTACATTACTTATCCTGTACTGATCCTGAGTTACATCCTGTATTATACTCCAGAGCTGCGCTCACTATTCTGCTGGTACAGTCACTGTGTACATACATTACATTACATATCCTGTACTGATCCTGAGTTATATCCTGTATTATACTCCAGAGCTGCACTCACTATTCTGCTGATACAGTCACTGTGTTCATACATTACATTACTTATCCTATACTGATCCTGAGTTACATCCTGTATTATACTCCAGAGCTGCACTCACTATTCTGCTGGTACAGTCACTGTGTACATACATTACATTACTTATCCTGTACTGATCCTCAGTTACATCCTGTATTATACTCCAGAGCTGCGCTCACTATTCTGCTGGTACAGTCACTGTGTACATACATTACATTACTTATCCTGTACTGATCCTGAGTTACATCCTGTATTATACTCCAGAGCTGCGCTCACTATTCTGCTGGTACAGTCACTGTGTACATACATTACATTACATATCCTGTACTGATCCTGAGTTATATCCTGTATTATACTCCAGAGCTGCACTCACTATTCTGCTGGTACAGTCACTGTGTACCTACATTACATTACTTATCCTGTATTATACTCCAGAGCTGCACTCACTATTCTGCTGGTACAGTCACTGTGTACATACATTACATTACTTATCCTGTACTGATCCTGAGTTACATCCTGTATTATACTCCAGAGCTGCGCTCACTATTCTGCTGGTACAGTCACTGTGTACATACATTACATTACATATCCTGTACTGATCCTGAGTTATATCCTGTATTATACTCCAGAGCTGCACTCACTATTCTGCTGATACAGTCACTGTGTTCATACATTACATTACTTATCCTATACTGATCCTGAGTTACATCCTGTATTATACTCCAGAGCTGCACTCACTATTCTGCTGGTACAGTCACTGTGTACATACATTACATTACTTATCCTGTACTGATCCTCAGTTACATCCTGTATTATACTCCAGAGCTGCGCTCACTATTCTGCTGGTACAGTCACTGTGTACATACATTACATTACTTATCCTGTACTGATCCTGAGTTACATCCTGTATTATACTCCAGAGCTGCGCTCACTATTCTGCTGGTACAGTCACTGTGTACATACATTACATTACATATCCTGTACTGATCCTGAGTTATATCCTGTATTATACTCCAGAGCTGCACTCACTATTCTGCTGGTACAGTCACTGTGTTCATACATTACATTACTTATCCTGTACTGATCCTGAGTTACATCCTGTATTATACTCCAGAGCTGCGCTCACTATTCTGCTGGTACAGTCACTGTGTACATACATTACATTACTTATCCTGTACTGATCCTGAGTTACATCCTGTATTATACTCCAGAGCTGCGCTCACTATTCTGCTGGTACAGTCACTGTGTTCATACATTACATTACTTATCCTGTACTGATCCTGAGTTACATCCTGTATTATACTCCAGAGCTGCGCTCACTATTCTGCTGGTACAGTCACTGTGTACATACATTACATTACTTATCCTGTACTGATCCTGAGTTACATCCTGTATTATACTCCAGAGCTGCGCTCACTATTCTGCTGGTACAGTCACTGTGTACCTACATTACATTACTTATCCTGTATTATACTCCAGAGCTGCACTCACTATTCTGCTGGTACAGTCACTGTGTACATACATTACATTACTTATCCTGTACTGATCCTGAGTTACATCCTGTATTATACTCCAGAGCCGCACTCACTATTCTGCTGGTACAGTCACTGTGTACATACATTACATTACTTATCCTGTACTGATCCTGAGTTATATCCTGTATTATACTCCAGAGCTGCGCTCACTATTCTGCTGGTACAGTCACTGTGTACATACATTACATTACTTATCCTGTACAGATCCTGAGTTACATCCTGTATTATACTCCAGAGCTGCACTCACTATTCTGCTGGTGCAGTCACTGTGTACATACATTACATTACTTATCCTGTACTGATCCTGAGATATATCCTGTATTATACTCCAGAGCTGCGCTCACTATTCTGCTGGTGCAGTCACTGTGTACATACATTACATTACTTTTCCTGGACTCATGAGGATATTTATGAAGTGTTCATATAGCGCCACCACAGGAGAAATAAAATATTACTAAATCCCTATTGCTATGTAGGATGTTCCATATTGAGGGTCTCGCTCCCCACTAATAGTCGCCCCTCTAACCTTCTGTAGGGTCCTAGAGAAGGCGCTTCCAGTATGTGTGAACTTGTTGGTAGTTTTCCTTACCTTGCACTTTCCTGTAGAATCCCCTTGTGCACTTCCCCATGTTAATCCCCTTTGACTACTTTCTTAGGCTGTGTTCACATGTTACATTCTTGATCACGGCATTTTTTTTGTGCCGTTTTCCACCCGCCGGCTACTCATGATGGCATACTAATACCGGACATAAGCTTTGGTCGTGACTTTCTCTCCGCTTTCCCAGATGAATGGGACTGATCGGCAGGGAGTCTCAAGCCACGGAGTCTGCGGTGGAATCAGCCTTGGTGTCCTCTGTGACAAGGGCGAGCAGTACACTAGTCTTATATCACTTTTCACAGCTGAGGGTTTGTTACAGTTGTATCCAGACTAGACCATCCTCTATAAGCTTTACCTGCACTGATACATTGTAGTGAGCTGTCACAGCCTTGTCCTGCTATATGGAGCCGTATCCGTCACATTGTACCATAACCTTATGTTTTTTTTGTCTTCTGCAGCCAAACCATTTGCCGAAAAAGTGAAGCAGCTGAGGCTACATAAGGAAGACTTCGAAATTCTAAAAGTGATCGGAAGAGGCGCGTTTGGGGAGGTGAGGAACACTGTGATAAAATGCCATAAATCCGGCATCAATCGGGGGGGGGGGGTCGCTGCCAGATTATCAGATATCTTGTAGATTCATAGTAACTGTACAATGTAACACTATATCAGTTTCTCGAACCTTTTCTTAAAGGGGTTTTCCAGTACTTCTCTATTGATGACCTCTCCTTAGGTCATCAATATCTTATCACTGGGGGGGGGGAGGAGGGGTCTGACATCAGGACCCCTCTGATCAGCTGTATGAAGAGACTAAGGTGCTGATGACCTCTCCGCCATTACCTTGTTCTGATGACATCACATTCATCGGTCACATGGTACAGCGGCAGCTCTGTCCCGGTCGGGGGAATTGGACTGAGCTGCAATAAGAAGCATAACCCCTATACAATGTACAGTGCTGTGGTTGATCTCAGGGGAAGAGGCTGCAGTGCTCACCTGATCGCTGTGACCTCTTCAATTAGCTGATCTGTGTCTTGCCGATAGTCAGATCCCCACCGATCACATATTGATGCCCCATCTTAAAGGGATTCTACCATTAAAAACCTTTTTTTTCTCCCTAACACTTCGGAATAGCCTTAAGAAAGGCTATTCTTCTTCTACCTTTAGATATCTCCTCCGTGCCGCCTTTCGATTAAAATCCTGTTTTCTGCCGGTATGCAAATGAGTTCTCTCACAGCACTGGGGGCAGTCCCCAACAGTCAAACAGCACTGGGGGCGGCCCTAATGCTACGAGAGAACTCTCTCCAGCGCTGCCTCCATCTTCTTCAGGAATGGGGTCTTCAGCACGTCTTCTTCCAGGGGTTGGCTTGAAACTTCTAGGCCTCAGGCCTACAGCAAAGCGGACTGCGCATGCCCGCCGGCCACGAGAAAATATCCGCTTTCTTGTGGCCAGCGGGAATACGCAGTCGGCTTTGCCCTAGGTTCGAGGCCTAGAAGTTTGAAGCCAACCCCAGGAAGAAGACGTGGTGAAGACCCCATTCCTGAAGAAGATAGAGGCGGCGCTGGAGAGAGTTCTCTCGTAGCATTAGGGACGCTCCCAGTGCTGTTTGAGCGTTGGGACCGCCCCCAGTGCTGTGAAAGAACTCATTTGCATACCAGCGGAAAACAGGATTTTAACCGAATGGCGGCACGGAGAAGACCTCTCTAAACATAGAAGAAGAATAGCCTTTCTTAAGGCTATTCCGACATGTTAGGGAGAAAAAAAAGGTTTTTAATGGTAGAATCCCTTTAAGGATATGTCATGGAGTTCTCCCTCTAAATCCTGAACTTGGCTGTGACTATAATTCTCTGTCATCCTCTCCTGTCCAGTTTTAAAGGAACACTCCATATACAATGTGTTATACTTTATGCAGGACTCATGTGGGAGGAGCTTGACACAGATTGCTCCGCCCCCTCAGCCTGCCTACTGGCTCTTCTCTGTCACTGTATATACTGTATTAGCTACACACAGTAGTCGTGTCCTCCAGATCCAGTTACAGGATCTTTATGTTTTATTTACCCCAAGGGCAGATCCTCGTATGATTAACCCTGTAGCTGCCAGCAGTGGGCAGTTAAAGGGTAATTTATATATTGTTTAGACTGCTAGGTGCCATCGCCTACACATAAAGCCACTGCCTGTCAGATACAACCCTGTCCTTGATAGCATCATCATATGACGGGACAAATCACTGCCCCCACACGATCAGCACATCTTTCTCCTGAAATACTCTGTTCTGCTGTGGTACCGGGCTCCTTACAGGACCAGATAGTCACATCCTACTTGTCTCCGCTCACGTCTGTTCATCATTAGCACCTCCATCCCTGTCCTACACAAGTGACATGTCTCTGCCCCCACAAAATCAACCATTGCCTTCCCTGAAATACTCTGTGCTGCTGCCGCCTCACAGCACTTCTTTCCATACTTCTCCACCTGTCACAGTCAGCCCTGTCCTTACTTACGTCATCATATGAATGTACAAGTCATTGCCCCAAGAAGATCAGCACACGCCCCTCCTGAAATACTCTGTGCTCCTGCCACCCAGCTCCTCCCACTTTGTAAATCTCAGTCTTTGGCTTGTCTCCATTCCCCTCCTCACTTTATGACATGGCCCCCATCACAGCACTGACCTCATCCTCTTGTTAAGATAGTGGATTCCTGAAATGCATTGTGCTGCTGTGAACCTGAGACCACCTTCAGCACCATAAAGTTTGCTGATTTGATAACCTTCATATCGTTCGGGTTGGTTCGCATTTTGGGTAAGCTGAGACAAACTGAATGAAGAGTCACAGTGACTAATTAACACATTACTGGATGGATTGGTCCCGCAGGGCACATTAGTTGCCCCCTTTGTCGTCCTGGCTGTGATATAGTTAATTTTACAGTCTGTCCATAGTAATGGGTTATTATGTGACGTTACATTTGCAGCGGCTGCTGGTGGGAAGCTGCGTCCAGATGGCGGATGATGACTGATCCTCACCGTCACATCCGCACTGCTCAGCTCTGACTCAGCCCGACGTAAAGAGGGCCTCCGCATGCTGGAGCGTCTACAGAAGACCCTCAGATATATGGCCCCATTCACACAGGGCTGTAGGTCACTGGGGGTTATAGATAATGGGAGATCACAGACTGGGGGATGACATAGCGGAAGCAGTACAGAGTATTTCAGGAGAGGCGTGTGCTGATCTTATAGGGAGGTCACAGGCTGAGAGTTACATAGTGGAAGGAGCAGGGTCCCAGCAGTGCAAAGTATTTCAGGAGAGGAGTGTGCTGATCTTATACAGCAGGTCACAGACTGAGAGTTACATAGTGGAAGGAACAAGGTCCCAGCAGCGCAAAGTATTTCAGGAGAGGAGTGTGCTGATCTTATAGGGAGGTCACAGGCTGAGAGTTACATAGTGGAAGGAGCAGGGTCCCCAGCAGTCCAGAGTATTTCAGGAGAGGAGTGTGCTGATCTTATAGGGAGGTCACAGGGTGAGAGTTACATAGTGGAAGGAACAAGGTCCCAGCAGCGCAAAGTATTTCAGGAGAGGAGTGTTCTGTTCTTATAGGGCGGTCACAGGCTGAGAGTTACATAGTGGAAGGAGCAGGGTCCCAGCAGTCCAGAGTATTTCAGGAGAGGAGTGTGCTGATCTTATACAGCAAGTCACAGTGTGAGTGTTACATAGTGGAAGGAGCAGGGTCCCAGCAGTCCAGAGTATTTCAGGAGAGGAGTGTGCTGATCTTATAGGGAGGTCACAGGGTGAGAGTTACATAGTGGAAGGAACAGGAGTCCCCTGCAGCACAGAGTATTTCAGGAGGGGAGTTTGCTGATGTTATAAAGGAGGTATAGACTGAACGTTACATAGTGGAAGCAGCACAGAGTATTTCAGGAGAGCAGTGTGCTGATCTTATAGAGGAGATCACAGACTGAGTGCTACATAGTGAAAGGATCAATGTCCCCAGAAGCACAGAGTATTTCAGGAGGGAAGTCTACTGATCTTGGTGGAGGTCACAGGCCGAGAGTTACCCACTTAAAGGATCAATGTCCCCAGAAGTACAGAGTATTTCAGGAGAGGAGTGTGCTGATCTCATAAGGGCTGTGAGTTACATAGTAGAAGGAGCAGCGACAGCCACAGCAACACGGAGTATTTCAGGAAATGATCTTGTATGAACCAGTTCTTCAAATAACGGTCTCAAAAACATAATATAAGATTTCTCGGCCTGATCTGTAAATGGGACACACGTAATGAGATGCCTCATTAGGACAGCATTAACCATGTAGCTGCCAGTGGGCGGGATGTGGCCGGCAGCCTCCCGGAGACCCTCTCTGGTCTTATTTGTGTTGTTATTTGCGGTCCGTTCGTCTACATCCAGTTATTACATTTGCTATAATAAAATTTTTTTGGAACATTTCAGATGTGAGCGAGACCTTTATTAATGGAAAATCCTTTCAGCGTCCCACTTCCTTTTACTAAAAATATGTTAGTGCTGGAATGCGATGACCTATAATGTTCCCGCCATGTCATAGCCTATAGATCACAGCGTAGACATAGACGGGGTTGAGAATTGACAAGAAAAGTAAAAAAATCTGCAAAAATAGAGACGCACGAGATTATACTGAGATGTGGGGACGGCCTGAACGCTCATGGGGCTTGGACCATCTTCACACATCAGGGTTTTGCTGTGGAATTGTCCACGAAAAAGGTTCTGCTGTGAACGATACCGTCCATGTGGCTTATTATGAGGGTAGGTTACATCATTTAATAGCCTCCCTTACAGTGATTCTAGCACAGTTGCAATTTTTTCTCCAGCCCCCACCATTCCTGAGCAATCAGTGTAGTTAATTTTGGTGGCTGATATGGTAACTAAGCTCCCTAATGTCCAGTGGGTGGTGTCAGGCAAGAGCAGTCAAGGGGGTGTGATTCTGAGCTCTGACACTGTCCTCCTCTGATTGGAGCTCTGAGTCACACCCCTTTTCCTTCTCCTCCCTGATACCACCCACTTGCTAATAGGGAGTCTAGTTATATCAGTGATCAAAACTGACTACATTGATTGCTTAAGAAAGATGGAGGCTAGAGAAAAAAATTCTATCTGTGCCAGAACGGAATCGAACCTTCATATCTGGGGATTTTCATTGATTTCCAGGGGAAGCCATGAGATGTTTTTATTGTAACTGTACTTTCACTTTATGAGAGTCAAGGACAAAGGTTTTTCCAGCCCAAAAACGAATTTTCTACCCTGTGGATAGGCCATCAGTGTGTGACCTGTTGGCCCGCACCCTGCGCACACGATTTGTTCTAGCAGCCTCCAGATGCCAGTGTACTGGCAGCACATGGCGCACTGCTCCTATTCAAGTAACAGGAGTGACTCAGCAGCCCCATACACTCAATAGTGGTGGATCTGGTGAACTGCAACGCTACTCGTGTTACTTGTATAGAAGCAGCAATGCATGCACCGCCCGTCCCAGCACCCAGAGGCGGCTGCCAGAGCAGATGATCTGTACGCAGAATGGACAACCCCTTTAACCAAAAACACTGACATCTTATTCAGGTGTGATCTGACTGACAAAATCTCACAGGACAGCTGTGCAAAAATCACCCTTCTGTATAAGCGAATGACCCCCTGTGTACAGCGAGCTTAACATCGGGCACTGACTTCTCTTCTTATTCTTCGCAGGTCGCCGTGGTGAAACTAAAAAATACGGATAAAGTGTTTGCCATGAAGATACTGAATAAATGGGAGATGCTGAAAAGAGCAGAGGTGAGAGAGGGCGGGGCGTCTAATACCTAACCTTAAAGGGAGTGTGACCCCAGATCCCAGTGTATCACCTCAGCCCTGCAGATAGATAGGTTGTGTCACCAGAACCAGCATATCATCCCAGCCCTGCAGATAGATAGGTTAGTGTCACCAGACCCAGCATATCACCCCAACCCTGCAGATAGATAGGTTACTGTCACCAGAACCAGTATATCACCCCAGCCCTGCAGATAGATAGGTTAGTGTCACCAGACCCCAGCATATCACCCCAGTCCTGCAGATAGATAGGTTAGTGTCACCAGACCCCAGCATATCACCCCAGTCCTGCAGATAGATAGGTTAGTGTCACCAGACCCCAGCATATCACCCCAGTCCTGCAGATAGATAGGTTACTGTCACCAGAACCAGCATATCACCCCAGTCCTGCAGATAGATAGGTTAGTGTCACCAGACCCAGCATATCACCTCAGCCCTGCAGATAGATAGGTTACTGTCACCAGACCCAGCATATCACCCCAGCCCTGCAGATAGATAGGTTAGTGTCACCAGAACCAGCATATCACCCCAGCCCTGCAGATAGATAGGTTACTGTCACCAGAACCAGCATATCACCCCAGTCCTGCAGATAGATAGGTTAGTGTCACCAGAACCAGAATATCACCCCAGCACTGCAGATAGATAGGTTACTGTCACCAGAACCAGCATATCACCCCAGCCCTGCAGATAGATAGGTTAGTGTCACCACAACAAACATATCACCCCAGCCCTGCAGATAGATAGGTTAGTATCACCAGAGCCAACATATCACCCCAGCCCTGCAGATAGATAGGTTAGTGTCACCAGAACCAGAATATCACCCCAGCCCTGCAGATAGATAGGTTACTGTCACCAGAACCAGCATATCACCCCAGCCCTGTCCAATATGCAAATTAGCTCTTTGCAGCAATGGCTGCACTCTCATTGCACCAAAGAGCTCAGTACACCTTTATGCTTTGAGGAGAGAATACCTCTTGTATACTTCTGGTCATTAAGGAGTTAAGGTTATTCTCCGGCTGGTGTCAGACTCTTTAGTATTACTGTGCTGATGTTGTCAGATCCCTTGTTTTTCCCAATAATCCCGGCCTGTCGGTGGCTGCCCTGTCACAGGTTAAGTATCATGTCCAAATCCAGCTTTATTTTGCTCTTCTGACACTTCAATATTATGACGTTCCCAGGATACAGCGGCCGGTGTTTATAGTAGGAATTTATGGCCTTGCTATATATGGCCCCTAAAATCTGCAGGGCGGTGTAGACGCCCACGTGTCGGCCTCTCTGTAATAGATGACTTTCACTAGAAATCTCGATTTCAAGGGGAAACATTGGGCTCGGTGGGCTCTGGATTCACTTTCCATGAAGGTTTTCTGCCTTTTTTTTTTTTGGTATTGATTGTTTAGTCTGGAAATTATTCTTTAAAAATTCAGTCTAATCATGGAAGTAGATACGATTGGGATTTGGGGACATGATTATAATGTGCTACACTAGGGTGGACGGGGATCCTAAAATGACCTTACAAGTTCCCTTTAAGGCTGGGGCCCCAAGTGGTGTTGCTGCCGCGATTTTTGCCACTGTGTTTCTATGCTCGAGTACGCTACTTGGAGCCTTAGCCTAAACGGGTTTTCTAGGACTTTCCAATTGATGATCTATCCATAGAATAGGCCATCATTTAAAGATCTGTGGGGGTCCAAACCCCGGGACCCCCTAAGGATCAGCTTTTTAAAGAGGCAGCTACGTTCCTCTCCACGTCACAGACATGTGCTGTCACTTTTATCGGTCACATGGCCCCATTGCAGTTTCTGTGACACAATCGAGCAGGATGCTTATTTCTACATCTTTCTTCTTCTGTCGTGGCCTCCTGTTATAAACCTTAGAAGTCAGATTAAGGGACAAATTTGGAGCAATTTTTGAGACAAAACTCAATTCAGAAGCAGCACCAAATTCTACCTTGTGAACCCTTAAAGGGATCCTATCATTAAAATCACATTTTTTCCTCGATCACACGTAGAAATAGCCTTAAGAAAGGCTATTCTTCTCCTACCTTTAGAGGTCTTCTCCGCGCCACCGTTCGGTAGAAATCCCGTTTTTCGTCTGTATGCAAATGAGTTCTCCCGCAGCACTGGGGGCGGTCCTCAGCGTTCAAACAGCACTGGGGGCGTCCCCAATACTGCAAGAGAACTCTCCAGCGCCTCCTCCATCTTATTCAGGAACAACCTCTCTGTTTGTCTTCTTCCGGAGCTGGGTTCAAACTTCTAGGCCTCGGGCAGAGCCGACTGCGCATGCCCACAAGCCACAAGAAAATGGCCGCTTACAACAACTTACTGTGTAAGCAGCCATTTTTCTTGTGGCCGCGGGCATGCGCAGTCGGCTCTGCCCGAGGCCTAGAAGTTTGAACCCAGCTCCGGAAGAAGACGCGCAGAGAGGCCGCTCCTGAAGAAGATAGAAATGAATATGGTGCTATGATTGGTAAGTATTGAAGAGCCTGCTGCGCTTACGTGAGTACTGCAGCCGAGAACCTGGGTATCGAACCCTTGATCATCTTTTATTGATGAACTATCCTAATGTCAGGTCTTCAGTTGTTTAGCCTTGAAAAACCCAGGGAGGTGTCCAGAATTGCAAAAACAGTTTTCCAAAAACAGCACCACGCCTGTCCACAGATAACACAACTCTGACTCCACAGCGATCGTGATAGGTGATCATGTGAGCAAATATGGCTGCCAGGATTTCCTCTCTGTGAGCTTCCTGATGAACTACATACGTAAACCCTTGAGTTCCCAGTAAAAATTCTATCTATTGATTACCTGTTTTTAAGAAAATCATGTTACCGCCAGTATGGTTGGAGGTATGAAGAATGTCACCCAGCTTTCCAGGTGTCCTAAATCACCATCTACTTTGTTATATACAGTGTACAATATAATTCTAGATTTTCCACGAAACTTAAGAGCATTCATATATATTTGTGATTGTTATTAGCAGCTCCATCCCCCCCTCCTCCCCTCAATCATTACAATCTGAGCCCCTGTGGGTTATAGCTGCCATTTATATCTAAGAATAATAACCAGGGGTGTGCGGTTATACCGAATTATTCCTGACCACAGGTAATGAGCTGTGTGTGGGCTGTTATATGTACAGCAACTATCAGTAATCTGTGCTGGAATGTTCTGCATGATTGCAAATGACTGACATCTCCATTATATGTCCCCAAATGTAACCTCAATGTAAACTGAGAAACTACCGAAACTATACTGTGTATGTAAGAGAGTGGTGAGCAGGGGGGGTCAATACACAGAGCAAGTGACGGAGCACTGTATACCTACTGAGTATGTGTACTGTATATATGCATGTGTATAGGGAAAAAGTAGTGTTGGTGATAGAATAAATATATTTATCTTCACATACAAGAATATAACTACTATAATACTACTCCTATGTACAAGAATATAACTACTATAATACTGCTCCTATGTACAAGAATATAACTACTATAATACTGCTCCTATGTACAAGAATATAACTACTATAATACCGCCCCCTATGTACAAGAATATAACTACTATAATACTACTCCTATGTACAAGAATATAACTACTATAATACTACTCCTATGTACAAGAATATAACTACTATAATACTACTCCTATGTACAAGAATATAACTACTATAATACTGCTCCTATGTACAAGAATATAACTACTATAATACTGCTCCTATGTACAAGAATATAACTACTATAATACCGCCCCCTATGTACAAGAATATAACTACTATAATACTACTCCTATGTACAAGAATATAACTACTATAATACTACTCCTATGTACAAGAATATAACTACTATAATACTGCCCCCTATGTACAAGAATATAACTGCTATAATACTGCTCCTATGTACAAGAATATAACTACTATAATACTACGCCTATGTACAAGAATATAACTACTATAATACTACTCCTGTGTACAAGAATATAACTACTATAATACTACCCCTATGTACAAGAATATAGCTGCTATACTACTGCTCCTATGTACAAGAATATAACTACTATAATACTGCTCCTATGTACAAGAATATAACTACTATAATACTGCTCCTATGTACAAGAATATAACTACTATAATACTACCTCCTATGTACAAGAATATAACTACTGTAATACTGCTCCTATGTACAAGAATATAACTACTATAATACTACTCCTATGTACAA
Source organism: Leptodactylus fuscus (assembly GCF_031893055.1). Lineage (NCBI taxonomy): Eukaryota > Metazoa > Chordata > Amphibia > Anura > Leptodactylidae > Leptodactylus > Leptodactylus fuscus. The sequence continues at coordinate 21,856,525 of NC_134267.1, read as the reverse complement.
GAATATAACTACTATAATACTACTCCTATGTACAAGAATATAACTACTATAATACTACCTCCTATGTACAAGAATATAACTACTATAATACTGCTCCTATGTACAAGAATATAACTACTATAATACTGCTCCTATGTACAAGAATATAACTACTATAATACTACTCCTATGTACAAGAATATAACTACTGTAATACTGCTCCTATGTACAAGAATATAACTACTATAATACTACTCCTATGTACAAGAATATAACTACTATAATACTGCTCCTATGTACAAGAATATAACTACTATAATACTACCTCCTATGTACAAGAATATAACTACTATAATACTACTCATATGTACAAGAATATAACTACTATAATACTGCTCCTATGTACAAGAATATAACTACTATAATACTACTATGTACAAGAATATAACTATTATAATACTGCTCCTATGTACAAGAATATAACTACTATAATACTACACCTATGTACAAGAATATAACTACTATAATACTACCTCCTATGTACAAGAATATAACTACTATAATACTACTCCTATGTACAAGAATATAACTACTATAATACTGCTCCTATGTACAAGAATATAACTACTATAATACTGCTCCTATGTACAAGAATATAACTACTATAATACTGCTCCTATGTACAAGAATATAACTACTATAATACTGCTCCTATGTACAAGAATATAACTACTATAATACTGCTCCTATGTACAAGAATATAACTACTATAATACTGCTCCTATGTACAAGAATATAACTACTATAATACTACTATGTACAAGAATATAACTATTATAATACTGTTCTTATGTACATTGATTCTCTGTTGTCCGCCAGCTATCTGGGGTGTATGCGGTGAGGGTCAGTCTCATTATAGTGTAATATAATACCATATGACAGACTTTTCCATCACACACCCCCCGGGGGTAGCGGCAACTGCACGAATATTCCTCCAGTTCCTCTCTATATGACGGGAGAGTATTTGGCTTCTGGAATCATCTGGTGTCTATTTATAGTTATAGGGGGTTGTGGCGCAGATTAGCTGAATACAGACATTTTGGAGATTTTTTATTACCGTATCTTGCACCCTTTCACTGCCAGTGACACATTGTGTCTGGGCCTCTGTACACGTAGTGACCACAGTTTGCAATAGCTTGGCCTGAGTAGGTGTCAGTCCTGACCGTTGTTTTTGTTATTCTTTTCAGTGGACATAGTCCTGCAAGTATCCAACACATAAGGGAGTGACCTTTAAATCTACATTGTTTGCAAAATTATATTGCGCTGTTCATCCTTAATAACTCTGCCTGTATAGGTGTCAGTGTTTACCGCAGTTTATGTATTCTATTCCTGAAACATGAAGAATGGGATAAGCAGAAATCTGTATCTCACCCTATAAGCCTATAAATCTGCATTCTTTGTATTAGGTTTGTTTAAAGATGACTTCACTGCAATTTTTCGTGCAATTTTCATGAACCAGGAAGAGCAGGATGAACAGAGACTTATGTCCCACCCATCGTATAAATCTTATTGTTATACAATATTCTATACCCCAATTCTTTCTCCAAACACTATGCTTGAGTAGGTGTCAGTCCTCACTATAATTTTAGTATTCTATTCATGAACCAAAAGTTCCAGATTTCCTGAGCTCTCTGCACCACCTTGATGTGAATGTGTATTATAAGATGTATCTGATACATCTGTGGCAGTAGTATATAGTCCCGGCTTGCTTAGACTTGTAGTTCCACGACTGCTTTGCAGCCACAGGTGTCCTAGGATTGATGTCTTCAGAAGACCTTGGGGAAATTGAGCGACGCCAGGAAAACGTTCTCTGAACTTCATTCCCAGGGTAAAATATTTAATAAACAGAATTCTCCATGGCAGCAAAAGGACGAGAAAAGTCCAAGACGTCTTCCTGGAATGAAAATGTCCTGGACATCGGGGTCCATATTATAGAATGGGTGGGTGAGCAAGTATAGGGAGGGGTCACCGGTGGTCTCCTAATCCCTTCCAGCCCTCTGTCTGATCTATTGATTATCTGAAAGTAAGCGGCATCACAGTAGTCTACAGCTATAGGAGATACAACCCAGCTTTCCACAAATCCTGCATAGCATATAAATCTGCTAGAATACTAAGCTACATAAGACTCTCTGATTTTGCTTTTTTTATTGATCAGTCTGTCTGTGACGGGCTTTACTGAAATTTGATCATAGGAGCAGTATTATAGTAGTTATATTCTTGTACATAGGAGTAGTATTATAGTAGTTATATTCTTGTACATAGGAGTAGTATTATAGTAGTTATATTCTTGTACATAGGAGTAGTATTATAGTAGTTATATTCTTGTACATAGGAGCAGTATTATAGTAGTTATATTCTTGTACATAGGAGCAGTATTATAGTAGTTATATTCTTGTACATAGGGGTAGTATTATAGTAGTTATATTGTTGTACATAGGAGCAGTATTATATTAGTTATATTTTTATACATAGGAATAGTATTATAGTAGTTATATTCTTGTACATAGGAGCAGTATTATAGTAGTTATATTCTTGTACATAGGAGGTAGTATTATAGTAGTTATATTCTTGTACATAGGAGCAGTATTATAGTAGTTATATTCTTGTACATAGGAGTAGTATTATAGTAGTTATAGTCTTGTACATAGGGGGCAGTATTATAGTAGTTATATTCTTGTACATAGGAGCAGTATTATAGTAGTTATATTCTTGTAAATAGGAACAGTATTATAGTAGTTATATTCTTGTACATAGGAGCAGTATTATAGTAGTTATATTCTTGTACATAGGAGCAGTATTATAGTAGTTATATTCTTGTACATAGGAGTAGTATTATTGTAGTTATATTCTTGTACATAGGGGTAGTATTATAGTAGTTATATTCTTGTACATAGGAGCAGTATTATAGTAGTTATATTCTTGTACATAGGGGTAGTATTATAGTAGTTATGTTCTTGTACATAGGAGCAGTATTACGGTAGTTATATTCTTGTACATAGGAGCAGTATTATAGTAGTTATATCCTTGTACATTGGAGTAGTATTATAGTAGTTATATTCTTGTACCTAGGAGCAGTATTATAGTAGTTATATTCCTGTACATAGGAGCAGTATTATAGTAGTTATATTCTTGTACATAGGAGTAGTATTATAGTAGTTATATTCTTGTACATAGGAGCAGTATTATAGTAGTTATATTCTTGTACATAGGAGTAGTATTATAGTAGTTATATTCTTGTACATAGGAGCAGTATTATAGTAGTTATATTCTTGTACATAGGAGTAGTATTATAGTAGTTATATTCTTGTACATAGGAGTAGTATTATAGTAGTTATATTCTTGTACATAGGAGCAGTATTATAGTAGTTATATTCTTGTACATAGGAGTAGTATTATAGTAGTTATATTCTTGTACATAGGAGCAGTATTATAGTAGTTATATTCTTATAGATAGGGGGCAGTTTTCTTGTAATTTACATCTGTGCTATGTACAGGTTGTATGCAGTATGCTCTTGTTTACTTGCACTTTATGGTAGTTTTACACCCCCGCGGCGTTTCACAAGTTCCATTTTTCTGGCCATAACACATTTATCTTGGCCGTATTTACATCGTGGCTCTCAAAGTAAAATAAACCTTTTGCTTCTTCAGGATACTAAACAAAAATTCCTCTTCCCCGCTTGTCCCCATTACGGACGGTTTTGCCAAGAACAACCTTGTAGAAATGTAGCTGCTCTCAGCAGAGAGGTTAAGAGTTCCTGTAGACATTCCAGGCGCTCTTGTACTTTTCCTTCTTTCGGTACACAAGTGTTCTGGCCGCGGTCGGCGTTTGAGAAATTTTCTGTTTTCGGAAAAGTGAAATTCTAAGGAAACGGAATTGTTTATGATTGTGTGCGTCCATCTTTTTGCTGGTTGCTTCTTTTTCCCCTTCAATCCTTACACATTTTGTAATTTCTCCTGTCACTTTCACATCATCCAAAAGCCAAGACTTCTTAAAGGGGATGTTTTGACAATTTTTTTTGTTTTATTTTTTAAATCTAAATCTCACCTTCTTCTGATCTGTTTTTGTTTTTTAATTGTAAATTCATTTTATTGTATTTTCTGTCCATGGTTATGGGGGCGGCCATCTTGTCTGAGCTTCTCCCCTGCTTTGTTAACAGCATTTAGTCATTTGCTTTACAGCACAGCTTTTATGTTCTCAGGTGAGGTATAACATTTTTGACTCGGGGCTCAGTCTGGTGCAGTCCAGATGGATCTACTTAGTTATAACACACAATATCAATTTCTATGGAGAAGCGAACATAACAGCGACCAGAAAAATTCTGCATGACTAAGTGTGCATGTAGCGTCAGCTGTATATGTGGAAATTGTGAGCACCGGGCAGGAATGTTACCAGAGGTTATAGACACCACCATGAAAATTCCTGCAGAATGTGCGTGAAATATATGGGAAATGGGTGGAAACACATTGAAATTGTTAAAGATATAACTGAGCAGTCAGAGCTGTATTCTAAGTTCTGTTGCTTGCTGTTGAAAATATTAAGCAATGTAATGTATGTACATAGTAACTGTACCAGCAGAATAGTGAGCGCAGCTCTGGAGTATAATACAGGATAAGTAATGTAATGTATGTACACAGTGACTGTACCAGCAGAATAGTGAGCGCAGCTCTGGAGTATAATACAGGATAAGTAATGTAATGTATGTACACAGTGACTGCACCAGCAGAATAGTGAGCGCAGCTCTGGAGTATAATACAGGATGTAACTCAGGCTCAGTACAGGATAAGTAATGTAATGTATGTACACAGTGACTGCACCAGTAGCTGTAGAGTCTGTGGGTGAGAATGATTGATATTTTGTGTTTCTTGCTGTCTCTTATGACCGCTCTTTGACTCTGCCTCTTTCTGCCCCTCAGACAGCCTGTTTTCGAGAAGAGCGGGACGTGTTGGTGTACGGTGACAGCCAGTGGATCACTACCCTGCACTATGCCTTCCAGGATGACAACTACTTGGTGAGATAATATTGGTGTATTCTATCAGTTGCTTGTACCTATGGCAGGGCATATACCATGTCAGCGCCTTGGTGAAGTCCTTATTACAGCCTCGGTGTCGCTGCTCTGCTGCATTATATAGCGGGAGATGCAGTTATTTGTTTTTCTAGTCTCACAGTAGCGTGGAGCGTATTGCACAGACTCGCTGCCATCCTTCATGCTGGCCTCCTGGCTTATGTCTTTTGTAGCCCCATTGGTACAGGACTAGGGCACTATGGAGACATACCGACAATTTGCCTTCATAGGATATATCCGTGGGAGTTCTGGCCATAGTTGAGTTTATTACATAACTTTATGCTTTTCAATTATTGTCCGTGAGCTATGTTTTTCTTCGCCCAATCCTTAGGATAGGCCATAAACATTTGATTGTGGGGTCGTGCGCCCAGGACTGTGACATTCCCATAAAGTCTGACATGTTGTATCCTGACTGCAGCCATGTCTTTAGTATTCCATGAAGCAGTCAGTGGTGAGGGGCCGGCACAAGTCTCTATGAGGGTCTCGGCCTCGGCGGGAATTCACAGCTGCTTAAGTCATAGAGGTGTCCCCTAATACTGATGTAAGTGCCCTAAATCCTTCCTAAATCCCTATGAAAACAACTTAAACAGAACTAATGAAAACCGAAATGTGGCCAGAGTGTTAACACAGCGAGATCTGCGGCGAAAGATGGAAAAATATCGGAAACTCGAATCTGTGCCGGGCCTCGCTCCCAGAATATATATTATATTAAATGTTATATTAAAGACGCCGTCACCGTCCATTTATATCCTGGAGCCGTCACTCAATGCATTTGTAATGTGCTTGCACCGATCCTTTATAGTCCCACTCCCAGAGTGCACTGCTCCTCGCTGCTTTGCATTGTGGGAGATGCAGTACTGGGGAGATTTATACTGGTGCAAATGCAAAATGGAAGGTTTGCCTAATGCAGCCATTGCTTCTTCCCCCTATATCTAATACCAGTCTTCAGCACTCCAGCTGTTGTGGGACTACAACTCCCAGCATGCATCATTCAATTCTATGGGAAATCCAAGAGGAGCAGAACCAGTGTGCATGCTGGGAGTAGTTGTTCCGCAATGGCTGCAGCGCTGAAGGTTGCTCCATATACCAAAGCAGAGACTGAACCAGCAGGGGATGCAATAAAGAATGGGAACTTCCGGATAGCAGAATTGTGATTGCAGCTCTGGCTGTGACTGGAGTTATAGATAACCCTACAACATATTACAGCATTGCACCGACCTGGAGAATGTTTTTGTTGTCTCATGATTTTCTCCTCTCCCCCTCCAGTACCTGGTTATGGATTATTATGTTGGCGGGGACCTTCTCACTCTGCTCAGTAAGTTTGAGGATCGGTTACCGGAGGACATGGCGCGTTTCTACTTGGCCGAAATGGTCATGGCTATTGACTCTGTCCACCAGCTACACTATGTCCACCGGTAAGGAACCCTTCATGTTTCTCCTTGGCTGTTCTCGGAATTCCAAAGCGTTCCCTTAAAGGGAATGTGTCGCTAGAAAATTGCCTAATCACGTTTATTGTAGATGATTATACCTATTTTGTATCTTGCAGTACTGACTCTGTCCACTAAGCCAAAAAATATACTTCCTGTTTTCCATCAATATCTTTGCAGCAGTCACCTCACTTACAGCACACTGATGATCACCGCTATCATGTATAGGTAGATAAGACACAGAATCCATCAGTCACAGTAGGTTATGTCACATCTTATCTACTCCCCTTTCTACACAGGTCACAGAGCAGGCCTAGAAAATTCTCCCATAGGGTCTGCTCCAGAACATTGTGTCTATGGCCCAGGATCCATCTCACAAACTATATTAGGCTTAGTGGCAAGAGTGGGAATTGCAGCATTTTTAGGATTCTTTTCAAATATAATAATGTACGGCTGAGATATCGCTCCACATGCAGCGGTGTTGTCATCACCATCCATCAATATATACATCCTTATTGCCGTGTATATCTGCACACATACTGCATGTCGGAGGTGCGCGCTGTGTGTGGTCGTCCTCTCTGATGTCACCAGGAAATACTTGGCGTATTGCATATATCACTTACACGAGGCATCTGTATAACATAAGATGAGGCTGTGCCCATAGCTACTCTCTGGGCTGTATATTAGGAGCTGAATACAGACTGTTACGTAACTGCGGGTTATATATTGTCACGGTATCTTATAAAGAAAATCACTGTCAGACGTCTCCAGCTGTGGGCGCCATATTGAGTTAATGTAAAGGACATTTACATAAGAATTCAATATTTTTTCTATTTCCTGTGGCTGTGAGTCCTCCATATGTCGTGAGATTTTATTCCTTTTGAAATGAAACGTTGAATAACTTGATAAATACTTTGCCGTTCATTCATGGTCTTTATTTCTCCATTCACATCTAAAGCTGCCTCCAGAATTCTGCTGGTTCTGGAGAAAAGTGGATTGTGACCGCTGTATGTCTGACGCCTGTGTATATATGAATGGAGAGAGCAACGAAGGGAAAGGCTTGGGAAAGTTAGAGGCCTAGGCTGCGATTTTTTTTAAAAAAATTTTTTTATTGACATTCCCCTTTACACTGCGTTCACATCTGCACTTTCGTTTCTGTTCCGCTGGTCTGCCGAGGTCCAAAATGGAACAGACAGTGAAGTCTATTTTTAACCTGACGATAAAGTTTGGACTTCATCTGGCAAATTTTTGTCGGATCTGCGCTAACCAGCCACCGGGCACAGATGTGAACATAGCCTTAAAGGGATCCTATCATTAAAACTGAATTTTTTTTCTGCCTACCACGTAGAAATAGCCTTAAGAAAGGCTTCTAGGCCTCGGGCAGACGACTGCACATGTCTGTCGGCCACAAGAAAATGGCCGCTTACAATGCGGTGTAAGCGGCCATTTTCTTGTGGCCGATGGGCATGCGCAGTCGGCTTTGCCCGAGGCCTAGAAGTTTGAAGCCACCGCTGGAAGAAGACCCGTTCCTAAAGAAGATGGAGGTGGAGCCGGAGAGTTCTCTCACAGCATTGGGGATGCCCCCAGTGCTGTTTGAGTGCTGAGGCCCGCCCCCAGTGCTGCGAGAGAACTCATTTCCATACCAACGAAAACCGGATTATATACCGAACGGCGGCACAGAGAAGAAATCTAAAGAGAAGGCTATTCGTAGGCTATTCCTACGTGGTAGGCAGAAAAAAATCCGTTTTAATGATAGGATCCCTTTAAAGAGTTTTTATCCTTGGGGCAAATCCAAGCCAATAGAGTGGACCATGTGTGCAAATAAGAACGAGCAATAATTCGGGACACCTCTGGCTCACTTGAAAGAGTCTGTTCTGATCCTCAGCTATTAGCTAGACTAGAGAGTGGCTAAAAAGCGAGTCCCTCACCCTGGAGGACCCGACATGTCCATGTCTTACAAGAACAGCCTGTTGATTTTAATGATAATGGTGTAATACTTAATTTAACCTGCGGAGGCACTGCAGCGAAATGAAACTCTTACTGCCAAGTTCTTCCACAATTTGTAGCTATTTTTGAGATATCCTATGATCATCTTGCTGACAAGGAATTGTCCCCAGTAGACTCTTTCCTAGCATACTGTACCATTATTAGGACATGACCTAGGTCTATAGGTAGGTACACTATTACATGTGTTGTTTTGTCATGGTATCCTGGCTCTCGGCAAGCACCGTCAGATGTCCACTCTCCTTTGACTATCTTCTCGGCCTGACTCCTGTCGGATTATTGAGAGATTTGGCCTCTCGTGTCCCTTTATACAACACATTTCCCAGATGGTTCCCCCACACGGCTCTAGATCCTCAGACTCCAGACTCGGAGTATATGAAATTATGTGGTTGTTCCGCTCGCACTTTTTTACGACCGGTTTTATCCTGGATGGCAGCGAACAATCTGTGGAGAATATTCAGAGGACGTATGGAATTGTAATTATTTGTTATATAAAGCCGAGGTCTCGAGGAACGGCATGGAAGACGTATAAGGATTACGTGAACGCTATACTGGATGGGCGGTACAGGACGCCTCCTCCTCTGCTACATCTTTACAACCAGAGATGTAAGAAAGGTTACCCCAAAATAAGTTGATCATAGAAATTCCTATGTAAAACTTAGTAGTTGGCTATAGTCTATGGAGGAATCTGGAAGCAAGTGGTGAGTTTACCTACAGCGCCCCCACAGGGTATCACAGTGTATGTAATGTATGAATATACCAAGTCTTCCAAGAGTGATACGGTCTCCACTCTGACTCTGTCCGGTCGGGCTCGCGCCGGTGCCTGGATGCTAGAAGTCTTCAACCTCACATGACCACTGAGACCAATTGGTGACCTGGAGAGGGACTGGGGACCGTAACTCGCGTAGGTCACCAATTACTTGCCAGTGACCACTGAGTACTCTACTATCTGCACTTTTCTTGCACAAATTCCTGATATTTGCATTGCCCAGTATTGATAACACTTGATAAACATCTGCAGCCTCCATTTTACTTTTTTCACATTGTCATGCCCAGTGTCTTCCTCCGCTCCAGTCACACTTACAGTAATGTCTCATGTACAGAGTAGTCAAGTCACATCTCCCCAGGGAACCCTCTCCCTTCTTAGTATGCTGAACATCCCATTCATGTCCGGCCACATGCCAGAGCTGTGCCAGTCTGTAGTCTCAGCTTTCTCTGCTAACTCTTTCTATTCATTTGGAGAATACAACATTTTTAGTTGAAGGCTGTCGGGCCAGATCAATGTCTGCAGAGACCTCCGGACAATACCTTGTGTAGGGGGTCCGACTTCCCTGGCCATGAAAGAAGAGACGAAAAACAACCTGCAGATTTTATATGTAATGCATTTCAGATATATGCTGTAATATACATCTATAATACTGCCCCTCTGTACAGGAATATAACTACTATAATACTGCTCCTATGTACAAGAATATAACTACTATAATACTACCTCCTATGTACAAGAATATAACTACTATAATACTACTCCTATATACAAGAATATAACTACTATAATACTACTCCTATATACAAGAATATAACTACTATAATACTGCCCCCTATGTACAAGAATATAACTACTATAATACTGCTCATATGTACAAGAATATAACTACTATAATACTTCCTCTATGTACAAGAATATAACTACTATAATACTACCTCCTATGTACAAGAATATAAATACTATAGTACTGCTCCTATGTAAAAGAATATAACTACTATAATACTGCTCCTATGTACAAGAATATAACTACTATAATACTACTCCTATGTACAAGAATATAACTACTATAATACTTCCCCTATGTACAAGAATATAACTACTATAATACTGCTCGTATATACAAGAATATAACTACTATAATACTGTTCCTATATACAAGAATATAACTACTATAATACTTCCTCTATGTACAAGAATATAACTACTATACTTCCTCTATGTACAAGAATATAACTACTATAATACTACTCCTATGTACAAGAATATAACTACTATAATACTGCTCCTATGTACAAGAATATAACTACTATAGTACTGCTCCTATGTACAAGAATATAACTACTATAATACTGCCCCTATGTACAAGAATATAACTACTATAATACTACTCCCATGTACAAGAATATAACTACTATAATACTACTCCTATGTACAGGAATATAACTACTATAATACTGCTCCTATGTACAAGAATATAACTACTATAATACTGCTCCTATGTACAAGAATATAACTACTATAATACTGCTCCTATGTACAGGACTATAACTACTATAATACTGCTCCTATGTACAAGAATATAACTACTATAATACTGCTCCTATGTACAAGAATATAACTACTATAATACTACTCCTATGTACAAGAATATAACTACTATAATACTGCCCCTATGTACAAGAATATAACTACTATAGTACTGCTCCTATGTACAAGAATATAACTACTATAATACTTCCTCTATGTACAAGAATATAACTACTATAATACTGCCTCCTCTGTACAAGAATATAACTCCTATAATACTACTCCTATGTACAAGAATATAACTACTATACTTCCTCTATGTACAAGAATATAACTACTATAATACTACTCCTATGTACAAGAATATAACTACTATAATACTGCTCCTATGTACAAGAATATAACTACTATAGTACTGCTCCTATGTACAAGAATATAACTACTATAATACTGCCCCTATGTACAAGAATATAACTACTATAATACTACTCCTATGTACAAGAATATAACTACTATAATACTACCTCCTATGTACAAGAATATAACTACTATAATACTACTCCCATGTACAAGAATATAACTACTATAATACTGCTCCTATGTACAAGAATATAACTACTATAATACTGCTCCTATGTACAAGAATATAACTACTATAATACTGCTCCTATGTACAGGACTATAACTACTATAATACTGCTCCTATGTACAAGAATATAACTACTATAATACTGCTCCTATGTACAAGAATATAACTACTATAATACTACTCCTATGTACAAGAATATAACTACTATAATACTGCCCCTATGTACAAGAATATAACTACTATAGTACTGCTCCTATGTACAAGAATATAACTACTATAATACTTCCTCTATGTACAAGAATATAACTACTATAATACTGCCTCCTCTGTACAAGAATATAACTCCTATAATACTACTCCTATGTACAAGAATATAACTACTATAGTACTGCTCCTATGTAAAAGAATATAACTACTATAATACTGCTCCTATGTACAAGAATATAATTACTATAATACTGTTCCTATATACAAGAATATAACTACTATAATACTTCCTCTATGTACAAGAATATAACTACTATACTTCCTCTATGTACAAGAATATAACTACTATAATACTACTCCTATGTACAAGAATATAACTACTATAATACTACTCCTATGTACAAGAATTTAACTACTATAGTACTGCTCCTATGTAAAAGAATATAATTACTATAATACTACTCCTATGTACAAGAATATAACTACTATAATACTGTCCCTATGTACAAGAATATAACTACTATAATACTACTCCCATGTACAAGAATATAACTACTATAATACTACCTCCTATGTACAAGAATATAACTACTATAATACTACTCCCATGTACAAGAATATAACTACTATAATACTACTCCTATGTACAGGAATATAACTACTATAATACTGCTCCTATGTAAAAGAATATAACTACTATAATACTGCTCCTATTTACAAGAATATAACTACTATAATACTACTCCCATGTACAAGAATATAACTACTATAATACTGCTCCTATGTACAAGAATATAACTACTATAATACTGCTCCTATGTACAAGAATATAACTACTATAATACTGCTCCTATGTACAGGACTATAACTACTATAATACTGCTCCTATGTACAAGAATATAACTACTATAATACTGCTCCTATGTACAAGAATATAACTACTATAATACTACTCCTATGTACAAGAATATAACTACTATAATACTGCCCCTATGTACAAGAATATAACTACTATAGTACTGCTCCTATGTACAAGAATATAACTACTATAATACTTCCTCTATGTACAAGAATATAACTACTATAATACTGCCTCCTCTGTACAAGAATATAACTCCTATAATACTACTCCTATGTACAAGAATATAACTACTATAATACTACCTCCTATGTACAAGAATATAACTACTATAGTACTGCTCCTATGTAAAAGAATATAACTACTATAATACTGCTCCTATGTACAAGAATATAATTACTATAATACTGTTCCTATATACAAGAATATAACTACTATAATACTTCCTCTATGTACAAGAATATAACTACTATACTTCCTCTATGTACAAGAATATAACTACTATAATACTACTCCTATGTACAAGAATATAACTACTATAATACTACTCCTATGTACAAGAATTTAACTACTATAGTACTGCTCCTATGTAAAAGAATATAATTACTATAATACTACTCCTATGTACAAGAATATAACTACTATAATACTGTCCCTATGTACAAGAATATAACTACTATAATACTACTCCCATGTACAAGAATATAACTACTATAATACTACCTCCTATGTACAAGAATATAACTACTATAATACTACTCCTATGTACAAGAATATAACTACTATAATACTGCTCCTATGTACAAGAATATAACTACTATAATACTACTCCCATGTACAAGAATATAACTACTATAATACTACTCCTATGTACAGGAATATAACTACTATAATACTGCTCCTATGTAAAAGAATATAACTACTATAATACTGCTCCTATTTACAAGAATATAACTACTATAATACTACTCCTATGTACAAGAATATAACTACTATAATACTGCTCCTATGTACAAGAATATAACTACTATAATACTGCTCCTATGTAGAAGAATATAACTACTATAATACTATCTCTTATGTACAAGAATATAACTACTATAATACTGCTCCTGTATATATGAATATAACTGTTATAATATACAGAATACATAACGTTTCTGCTAATAGTGTGTAATAAATTATATTCTTTATTATATTATATGAGTTATCAGTGATGAGATCTATTATTATTGTGCTAATTAATATTTGTAGCCATTTGACTCCTATAAAAGCTTCTTCTTGGCCGCAGCGCTCCGTGGCGGTTTTCATTAGCTCATCGGCCCTTTTCTGCCTCAGTTCCCATCACTCCCCTTCTCCTGCGTCTGGTGCCATCTTGGCGGTAATTGTAGGTTTCCGACCATTAAGGATTTTTACAGCTGCTACATTCAGGAGCGTTATGTCAGCCATTTTATTAGACTCCAGGATTCCGTTTTATTAACTAATCCCTGTTAATTAACATTTTTGCCTCCTCATTTTTTCCATCCTTCGGGTGTTTTATTGTTCGGTCTCTTCTCTAGTTGCCTCGCAGCGCAGATTTTCATAAAAGTAATATAGATCCATAGAAACTATTGTACGGAGAAGGCCGTCCGCTCTCTATATCAGCCAATCAGATTCCAGCTCACATTTCTCTCCGGGCCTTTGGAAAATGAAAGCTGTAACCTGATAGGTTACTGCAGGCGGCTCCTCCAATCAAATTGCAGCTTTTATTTTTCCAGAGTGGTTGAATAATAAGAGCTGGAATTTGATTGGTTGCTGTGAGCTGCTCCACAAATCAAGTTGCTGGTTTCAGTTTCCCACAGAAAGGTGCTATGGGCAACCCATCCTCTCTTCCTTGATTATTGTGACTCTTTATAGTAATTTGGCCTGTTCTGTGGTAATTCTACTACTAATGTCAGGTTCGGGTCCTGTTCACACTGCTGAATTAGAGACTTGAATGATGTGAGATTCCCAACGTTCAGCCCATACAATCAGTGTACCCGACTGTCGCTCATTTTGCCCAAAAACAAAAGGATTGGGCATGTTGAGATCCATCAGCCTGCTCCTTCCCTCACCTGTCCTTGTGGTCACATTGTGAATCCCCATATACACTGTTAGTGGAGACTTTACCCCCCATTAAAGGGATTCGCCAGGACTTTAATACTGATGACCTGTCCTTAGGAGTCTCCAGCAGCACAGAGTATTTCAGAAGATGGTGTGATGTTGGCGAGGACATGCTGGCTATCTTTACCCTTGAGTTTATATATGTTATAGGATTACAGCCGCTTGTGTCTGTTTTGTCCTGTGGTGACCCCGTGTCGCCCACTCGTTGTGCCCAGTAACCCTTTACATCCCAGCATGATTCAGGGTCTGGGAAAGCTGAGTAACAGCTAATATAGCCGCTAGAACTGCTCTTGCTGTAAGCCTCACCCAGCTTTCCTAAACCGCTGAAAAGCAGATGAGCCTTATGGGGCTTCCTGACCACTGAACTATATAGATTTTCTGCTCGGAACTCTGGGAAAGCTGGGTAACAATATGGCTGCTATTACAGCTCCTTCTGTAGGTTTCACCCAGATTTTCTAATACCCAGATCAGTCTAAGAGGGCTCCTCACCACTTAACTACACAGTGTAGCCATTCAGGACTCTAGAAAAGCTGGATTAGGAGCTTTAACTGGAGTCTGCCTGAGAGGTTTCTCACCAATTAACTATATACTGTCAGTTTTCCATTCTGGACTTTCGGAAAGCCGAGTGACCACTACAGTGTTGTGATGTGGCTACCTCTGCGTCGTCCATTCATTGTGCCATTCAGAACTTTGGGAAAGCTGTGTAACAACTATAGCTTTATGTTTTGGTGAGTTCTACATTGTTCACTTGGTGCGCCCAGTAACCATTTACATCCCAGACGCAATAAAAACATGAGTCGGAGACTGGAAAAGCTGAGTAGCAAAAAACATGGCTGCTATTACAGGTCTCACCCAGCTTTTCTAATACCCAGATCAGTCTAAGAGGGCTCCTCACCACTTAACTACACAGTGTAGCCATTCAGGACTCTAGAAAAGCTGGATTAGGAGCTTTAACTGGAGTCCTGTGACTCATCTCTCCCAGCAACTGATACAATAAAGAAATGGCGGTGCATAAAGCGGACGGATCCCGTGTCTTAGGCGTCACCTCTCTTCTGTCTGCGATGACCTTACGTATTGTGGCAGTGACTACAACAGGGCAGTTTTATCAGCCGCTCCGGCCCCTCACGGCGTCAGGTAACTACTCTCGGAGCAACAGCTGAAAATACTTGAGATTCCGCCGCAGCCCTTTCTTTAAAAACTTTGTGACAGATGGCATCAGCAGATGGCCCCCGACATTCCTAAGGAGCTTACGAGAGTCGCTCCTTTAACGGGCAGTAATACTCCGCCGCAGCCGCTCTGGAAAGCTTTGACGTGAATTAGCCGGCCTGGTCGCAGTCTTTAGTTTTTAATCTTTGGCCCTCGGCCACAGAGCTCTGCTGCGGGCGATAAGCCGGTCTGTGCGCTCCGATAGTGCCAATCGCCTCTTCTAGCTGCCAGTTCTGCGCCTTATCCAGGCTAATTCTGCCCATGCACAGGGCACACGGCGACCTTTTTTTCTCCTCTGGTGCCTTTGCCATAGTTGGGGTCCCCCATCTAACTATTATGCAATCGCATGTGTCAGTTTTTAGTTTTGGAATTCTATTGAGGGTTCAGTCTCCCCTTTAATGGGGTATCGTCGTGCCCGTTGCACCGGGTATATGGCGACTTTCACGAGATAACAGGAAGAATGTATGAGAAGGCATTAGACAATTGGGCGTTTACATCTGCAGTGTCAGTCTCCACTGTAATCCTGGCATTCAGTTCATACACAAAGAAGCTTAGGCTGCATTAGTATAAAATTTCAGGCCACTGACTGGCATGTACAGTTGTCTAGTAAATACTTATTTTGTTTAGATGTCAGCAAAAATATTGGATTATTTTTTGCAAAAATTAGATTTTCCATGAATGTTTCTGAGGAGTTCCCGGTACAGTCACATGAACTTCCTTAACATTCTCGCCTAGTTATGTTTTCAGTGTTGCCTTCCTCTTACAGTTAGATCCCCATGATGCGCTGTACTTGTCTTACTGTATTGTGGGGGGTGCCAGTGGTTCGACCCCCACAATTCTATATCTATCTCCTATCCAGTCGGACCCCCGCTGATCAGTACAATGGGGATCCCTGACTCCCTGTTCCAGAGGTATCTAAATAGAGCATTGGTCACACATCTACCCTGCTGCTCTGGCTCCTAGGTATTTCCTAAGGAGTTTTCTCAAGGTCCACAGTTGTTTAGGAGGTCTGTATTTATTTCGGGGTCTAGGTCTGTATTCACTTAGGGGTCTGGTGCTCGGTCTGTATTTGTATTAGAAGGGTCTGGTTGGTAATGTGTTTATATAGGGTCTATACTTGCTCTAGGCTCTCTATTTATTTAATGGGGTTGTACTTACTTTGGGGTCTGGTCTTGAGGTCTTTAGTTGTTTAGGGGTCAGTATCTGTTTAGCGGGGTCTGGTCGGGGTTGTCTTTATAGAGTTTTGTGCTTGTATTTGTTGTATTCTGCGTTTGCTTAGGGTGTGTATTTACGGGTCAGGTCTGGGGTTTGTTGTGGGGTCTTAATTAGTTTAGGACAGTGATGGTGAAACTTTTAGAGACGGGTCATTCCGTGTCAAGTGAACCAATGATTTTTCCCTCTATATTTTTAATTCTTTTGAGATTTTGTTATTTGGTAATAGTGTGTCAGGGAATGCAAAATGTGAAGAAAAAAAAATTCTAGAAATTTTTTTGGATTTTTAATTGATTTTCAAAGTTCAGAAAAAGTGCGAATTTCGGTGTTTCCTGCCTTTACATTTCTCCTCATAACTTAGGCTAGAAAAAAGATAGAGAAACAAAATAAACGCCATTCTACTCAGAACTATACAGGCTTTCACCAAATATGTCACAAGAGTATCTTTGTTAATATTTTACCCATGTGAACGCAAACGCAAAATTTTAAAACGCATTTCCGAAAAAAATGTTTTATTTAAAAATTTCAAAAAAATGCACATGGGCCTGCTATGCCCTTAGCCACATCTGTACCAAAATTCAAGTTGGGATCGCGATGGGATAATATTTTAAAATACAACTATTATAGTGTCATTCTGAAAATCTTGAATTCAGATCTGTTCAGCCTGTGGGCAGTGAAGTCCATGAAGTGGTAGAAGGCGGCACAAGATTGGCAATGGATGACATAACTGGTTATGTGACCTGTGAATATGATCGGCGCTGGTGGCTGGCTACTGTACTCTCCAAAGATTGTGAAAATGAAGACAATAAAATTGACTTTTTTGCATCCTTCTGGTCCAGCACCATCCTTTTTGTATCCAAGAAAACCAGACATTTTACAAGTCAACAAAAATCAGATATTAACTCAGGTGGAGCCGAACACCATGACAGGCCGGACATACTCTTTGACACAAAAGGAAATGGCCATTGCTAGTAAGCGCTTATGGACAAGATTACATTTTACTCACTAGAAAGGACAAATTGATGATAAAAGGCCAGTAGTTTAAAAATGTCCTATTAATTGTTTGATTGGTTCATATTTTATAGAATGAGGATTTATCTACTGGACTATTTTTCTTAATAAATTACATGTTTAGTGATATAATAAAAAAAAAATTGTTACATGTAGAAATAGGTGTTATAAATATTGCTTCTTGTACTCTTGTTAACATATAATTAGGATGAGACTATTTAGAAAATCGCACTTGAGGATATGAGCAGCTCTTTTCTTTCGGTTTGTTCAATGCATTCAGGTTGAAAATGCTGGACAAGTAGTGTTATGATGATAAGATGTATTTATTCTGGAACTTATGGGATTTGTTTTTTGTTTCTCTTTATTGTTGCATATAAATGTTGAATTCAGCAAGTTGTAATTTGAAAAGAAAAAAGGAAGAAGCTCACACAAACATAAAATCAGATGATTCAAGTCTTAAAAAAAAAATTAAAAAAAATGGATCCCAATTTGGTCCCAAGTTGAAAACCTGTACAAATATAACCAAGAACACAAGTAACACAAATGCATTTTTTCACAATTTTAGAACATACGTTTTTTTCACAATTGCGCATCAAGATTTTGAATTTGATTTCTCCAAAACAAAATATAAAGAAACATCGTCTTGTGACATATCAAATGAAAGCCGGTACCGCTCTGAGAAAAATGATGCCTCTCCCACCTCATTATCTTAATTCTAGCCCAAGATATGTTAAAAAATGTAAAGCCATACCAGGCCAAAATTCACACTTTTTCAAAACTTTAGAAGTCTATAAAAAATTAACTGATGAAGAAAAAAATTCTAAACTTTTTATTTGTAATTAACTTAAGTTGTACTTCATAAAAAATAAAAATAAAAAAAATCTAAAGACGTCAGGTAAAAAAAATATTCCTATTTGGATCACTTGATATGGAATGACCCAGACCGAGCACCCAAACTGCAACCCAAAACCCCCTAATTTATCACAAAGTGCCAACACGGAAATTTAACCTTAATAATGTGCGGATCCACAGTTGCACACACAATTACAGACCTGCAAAATATGGTCATACGAGCTTTGTAGAGCAGTATAATCTGCTCCACAGTGACCCCCACACAGTATAATCTGCTCCACAGTCGCCCCCACACACTATAATGTGCTCCACAGTGGCACCCACACAGTATAATCTGCTCCACAGTAACCCCCACACAGTACAATCTGCTCCACTTTGACCCTCACACAGTATAATCTGCTCCACATTGCTCCCCACACACTATAATCTGCTGCACAGTGACCCCCACACAGTACAATTTGCTCCACGGATGGGTGCCCAAAGAGAATGCTTTGAGTGACATCTCTGGCACCCGTGCCATAGGTTCGCCATCACTGGTTTAGGAGATGAAGGGCGGGTCTGCTTTTAGGGGCATTCAAACTGAGTAAAGTGGCGCTGATTCTTCCACGATAACTCGCGGCAGAATCAGTGCTGATAAAAAAAGACTCCTATTGACTTCAATAGATTCCGTTTTCCGCGCGGAACACATTGAAGTCAATGGGAGGCTTTTTATCAGCGCTGATTCTGCTGCGAGTTATCATGGAAGAATCAGCGCCACTTTACTCCGTGTGAATGCCCCCTTAGGCTGAGGCCCCACGTTGCATAAACGCAGCTTTTTCTGTTGCGGTTTTTTGAGCCAAAGCCAGGAATGGCTACAAAAGGAATGGGAAACATATAGGAAGTTGTTATGCTTCTTCCTTCTGCTCAATCCATTCCTGGCTTTGGCTCAAAAAAAAACAAACCGTAGCAAAATCTGCAACCAAAGAAGCTGCGTTTCCGCAATGTGAGATCTTAGCCTTAAGTTGCTTTTTGCTCTGGGGTCTGTATTTGTATTTGTTTATTGATTTTGAGGACATAACCTATGTAAATGGCTGACGCTAGGTTCATACAAGTGCCTGCTCTCTGTCACTCAAGTCCGTCGGAGGACCCGAACAATGGAGAAGGGGACCGATAAAAAAGTGGTTAAACAGGGAACCCGCGCGGACCCCAATGAGTATAATAGGATCCATCGATGTCCATTGTTTTGAAGTGTGCAGGACTTTTTTTCTCTGCACACATGTGAACGCCACCTAAGACATCTGTTGTATAAATCTTGTGCGTTGCTTAATACTTAATTTCTTGGAATCTCCCTGATGTCACTTGTCAGTAGTTTAGTAAGTGCTGGAAGCTAAGACGGTATTACATTGGTGAAGGAGGAAGTAGCTGGCTCCTCTTCCTTACCTGCATCTTCTGGGACTGATGGGGCTCTGGATAAGTATACGGATGGGGCTCTGGATAAGTATACGGATGGGGCTCTGGATAAGTATACGGATGGGGCTATGGATAAGTATACGGATGGGGCTATAGATAAGTATACGGATGGGGCTCTGGAGAAGTATACGGATGGGCCTCTGGATAAGTATACGGATGGGCCTCTGGATAAGTATACGGATGGGCCTCTGGATAAGTATACGGATGGGGCTGTGGATAAGTATACGGATGGGGTTCTGGATAAGTATACGGATGGGGCTATGGATAAGTATACGGATGGGGCTCTGGATGAGTATACGGATGGGGCTCTGGATAAGTATACGGATGGGGCTATTGATAAGTATACGGATGGGGCTCTGGATAAGTATACGGATGGGGCTCTGGATAAGTATACGGATGGGGCTCTGGATAAGTATACGGATGGGGCTATGGATAAGTATACGGATGGGGCTCTGGATAAGTATACGGATGGGGCTCTGGATAAGTATACGGATGGGGCTATGGATAAGTATACGGATGGGGCTATGGATAAGTATACGGATGGGGCTATGGATAAGTATACGGATGGGGCTCTGGATGAGTATACGGATGGGGCTCTGGATAAGTATACAGATGGGGCTCTGGATAAGTATACAGATGGGGCTATGGATAAGTCTAAGGATGGGGCTCTGGATAAGTATACGGATGGGGCTGTGGATAAGTATACGGATGGGGCTCTGGATAAGTATACGGATGGGGCTCTGGATAAGTATACGGATGGGGCTGTGGAGAAGTATACGGATGGGGCTATGGATAAGTATACGGATGGGGCTATGGATAAGTATACGGATGGGGCTCTGGATAAGTATACGGATGGGGCTCTGGATAAGTATACGGATGGGTCTATGGATAAGTATACGGATGGGGCTCTGGATGAGTATACGGATGGGGCTCTGGATAAGTATACGGATGGGGCTCTGGATAAGTATACGGATGGGGCTCTGGATAAGTATACGGATGGGGCTCTGGATAAGTATACGGATGGGGCTGTGGATAAGTATACGGATGGGGCTCTGGATAAGTATACGGATGGGGCTCTGGATAAGTATACGGATGGGGCTGTGGAGAAGTATACGGATGGGGCTATGGATAAGTATACGGATGGGGCTCTGGATAAGTATACGGATGGGGCTCTGGATAAGTATACGGATGGGGCTCTGGATAAGTATACGGATGGGGCTCTGGATAAGTATACGGATGGGGCTCTGGATAAGTATACGGATGGGGCTCTGGATAAGTATACGGATGGGTCTATGGATAAGTATACGGATGGGTCTATGGATGAGTATACGGATGGGGCTCTGGATGAGTATACGGATGGGGCTCTGGATGAGTATACGGATGGGGCTCTGGATAAGTATACGGATGGGTCTATGGATAAGTATACGGATGGGGCTCTGGATGAGTATACGGATGGGGCTCTGGATGAGTATACGGATGGGGCTCTGGATGAGTATACGGATGGGGCTCTGGATAAGTATACGGATGGGGCTCTGGATAAGTATACGGATGTGGCTCTGGATAAGTATACGGATGGGGCTCTGGATAAGTATACGGATGGGGCTCTGGATAAGTATACGGATGGGGTTCTGGATAAGTATACGGATGGGGCTCTGAATAAGTATACGGATGGGTCTATGGATAAGTATACGGATGGGGCTCTGGATGAGTTTACGGATGGGGCTCTGGATGAGTATACGGATGGGGCTCTGGATAAGTATACGGATGGGGTTCTGGATAAGTATACGGATGGGGCTCTGGATAAGTATACGGATGGGGCTCTGGATAAGTATACGGATGGGGTTCTGGATAAGTATACGGATGGGTCTATGGATAAGTATACGGATGGGGCTCTGGATAAGTATACGGATGGGGCTCTGGATAAGTATACGGATGGGGCTCTGGATAAGTATACGGATGGGGCTCTGGATAAGTATACGGATGGGTCTATGGATAAGTATACGGATGGGTCTATGGATGAGTATACGGATGGGGCTCTGGATGAGTATACGGATGGGGCTCTGGATGAGTATACGGATGGGGCTCTGGATAAGTATACGGATGGGTCTATGGATAAGTATACGGATGGGGCTCTGGATGAGTATACGGATGGGGCTCTGGATGAGTATACGGATGGGGCTCTGGATGAGTATACGGATGGGGCTCTGGATAAGTATACGGATGGGGCTCTGGATAAGTATACGGATGTGGCTCTGGATAAGTATACGGATGGGGCTCTGGATAAGTATACGGATGGGGCTCTGGATAAGTATACGGATGGGGTTCTGGATAAGTATACGGATGGGGCTCTGAATAAGTATACGGATGGGTCTATGGATAAGTATACGGATGGGGCTCTGGATGAGTTTACGGATGGGGCTCTGGATGAGTATACGGATGGGGCTCTGGATAAGTATACGGATGGGGTTCTGGATAAGTATACGGATGGGGCTCTGGATAAGTATACGGATGGGGCTCTGGATAAGTATACGGATGGGGTTCTGGATAAGTATACGGATGGCCGCCTATACAACTACTTCTACAAATAACCTCCTAATCCGCTTCTCTCCTGTGTCGCTGGCGCTCGCTGCCCGGCCGGTTATAAATACTCGCTGTTTTCTTAGGCACACGCTCAGGATTTTGATTTCCATGCCGTCTGCTGGGAGCGGTGACTTGTTCCATCCCTGGAATCACAGTGTCAGGGTCTGCCGGCCGGGGCTGAATCTTTATGAGAGATCACGTCACATCCTTTGTCCTCTACGTTGGAAGTCACTTCCCATAGTAAAGGGATATGCAGAGATTGTATGTGCGGGTGAAGCGGAGATCATATTCTTAGGTGGCTCTTAAAGGGAACCTCTCTCATGTCCATTCAAAGGAACAAAGAAGAAAAGTTGTCTGTGGTGCCACCTATGGGTAGATTCCTGGAAGTCCGTGTCCGACCCGTAATAGAGATATTACTAAAACCAGAGGCGCCCATTTTCTTACCCCACCTCAGTACACAGGTGGGCTCTGGTTTGTCGGGAGAGATGTCAGGTGTATGAAAATGATTCTTGTTACATTGTCCTCTACTCACATCCAGAGCTGCAGTGCTGTAGGCTGCAGCTGATCTTCCCTGCGCTCGGTCATGTGATCTGACAGCCTCTTTTTATATGCTTCATTACAGCCCATTCTGCTAATTAGGGGAGGGGGCTTCCTACAAAGGGTTACTTATATTCTGTCTGACTATGCACATGATGCCGTGTAATAACCTGGTGGAAGGGATCAGCTAGTGACTGGAGCTAGCGTCATAAAGCAAAGACCATGTAGAAGGTTTCAGCTGGCAGTCCTATGTAAATCCACAACAATACGCTAATGATGAGCTGTACCAAGTGACATAGTCGGCTCTGCTACATCCATACAGTTGTTCAAGTGGTTGGTAATATTGTACTTGATCATCCCGATCTAATGTCACATATTGAAATGGGGGCGTTCGCACTTAGTATAGCAGAGCAAGGTTTGTCTTTTGGTTTTAAGCCTTTCTCCAACCCATTCAGCACTGCTGCACCTTTGTATATCCCTTCTATATGGCCACGCTGTTTCTGTCCCTTGATCTGTTCCTACCTCAGGAGTAATCTGGGGTGTATGCCGCGTCTCACAATGTCTCTTCCTTGCGCTTATCTTATTCTTTTTCATCTCCTTCCTCCAGAGACATAAAGCCTGATAACATCTTGCTGGATATGAACGGCCACATTCGTCTGGCAGATTTCGGCTCCTGTCTGAAGCTGATGGAAGACGGAACGGTAAGTTGTCACCATGGCTGCGGGTAAGAGAATGAAATCATCTCACGAGACGGTCGTCCCTGTTCAGGCAAATGATGACCTTGCGTCTTTTTGGAGAAGAACAGCGGATCATCACTATTCCAGCGTCAGATTATAGGAATTTTATCCCATTTCCCCCTGAACGCCAACATATTCCACAGCGTTGTACACAGGTGATCACTCAGACATTCACATACGTATTGCTCAACCTCATTTATGTGTACGGAACTGAACCGCAATACCGCACACAACCCATGGACAGGTGTGGCGCAGTTTTAGGAAATCAGCCATGTTTTTCTAATTGGAGCTGTCTGGGACTGTGATATTGACTGCTGTGGCCTCTTCACTACCTACCAAGCACAGCACCCTGCCTTGTGTAGTGGCTGTGCTTGGTATTGCAGCTCAACCTCATTCAGACTGAACTGCAGCATTGCCATGTGTCCAATTGACGTGACATCACTGGCACTCAATGCCATAGTCCTGGACAACCCCCTGAGCACCCACATGGGACAGAGCTGATCTAAGTAATACCGGATATGTAAATCTGTTTTTTTGTATATTATATATACAATCCCCTCCCTTATTACTATATTGACTCAAAAGTACCCACCGTATTGAATGCAACATTAAAAATTCCAAATTTTAAAGGGGCGTCATGATCCTGACTTGTGACTTGCCCCGTGCACCATGTGTATAAGGTCATATGTATACCCTGTAGTATATACGGAAGTATTAACAATTATTTATTCTACTTTGCTAGGACCTTGTGGCTTTTTGTCCAGTTTTCCATTCCAATGATGTTAGTATTACGGATGTCTTTTTTTTTTTTTTTCATGGCTTGTGTTCTATGACTTAAAATGTGAAAAAAACCAGAAAGTAGCAAGAAATCCATCCACTGTGTTAGATTAGGAGTAGGATGAGGATTAAGGAGTAGGGGTACGAGCAGACGGTGCATGGCTCCTAGGCGCACCTTGTTTTGCTCCACCGCATCTGCCTTTGCACACTGAGCACAATTAGGTTCACACCCGAGGATGTCCGTCTGCTCAGAAGCTTTTGCACGGATATTGTGCCTTATGTCTGCGCTTCCAGAATGCACCGGAGCAGAGGTAAAAGGCCAGGATGAGGCACAGCATTTGGGGTCCTTACCCCCTCACTCTTGTCAGTCTGAGTTATTAATACGTGTCCTCTCTCCAGGTTCAGTCGTCGGTGGCTGTCGGGACTCCGGACTATATCTCTCCTGAAATCCTCCAGGCAATGGAAGACGGGAAGGGGAAGTACGGGCCGGAGTGTGACTGGTGGTCACTTGGGGTCTGCATGTATGAAATGCTCTATGGTGAAACGCCATTCTATGCAGAGTCCTTAGTGGAGACGTACGGGAAGATCATGAATCACAAAGTGAGTGCGTTACTTGAGTACTGCATTGAAAAGTTGTCTTGTGTAGGTCACTGGTTCATGTGAAAATTAAAGGGATATTCCCACTGTCCAGAGGATTGGGGGTAAGTGGCTAATCGCCATTGGTCTGAATGCTCTGGACCCCCAACGATCACAAGAACATGGTCCAAAAGTTGCCTGTGTGAAGTCCATGTGTGACCCTTGCTCCATTCACTTCTGTGGGACTCGCAAGAGCTGTATTTGGTTTTGGGACCCTGTTCTTGTGATCAGACACATATCCATGGATGGGCAATAAGTGATGTGGATGGGAAAACGCCTCAAGGTCGGGGCCATTCATGTAGTCATTGCGGGTTAGCCATGAGCCGAATCGCCATCATATACAGTCCCAGTATAGTGGATGAGATTTGCGACAAGAGTAACACCCGTGGTGTAAAGCCGGCTGATTTTGGCTGCTTCTGCATTCCTGCTCGCCATGGCCTTAGCCTCAAAGGGATTGTCTCTTCTGCATATAAGGGCGAGTTCACACCTGTACCCGATCTCCGTTTTGCAGGTTTCCGTTTCCTGCCCAAGAAACTGGACCGGAGACGGAAACCAGCAGGCAGTTTTCAAACCCATTCATTTGAATGGGTTTGTAAAATGAGCGCCTGTGAGCATCTTCTGTTCTCTGCGGCAAATCCGTTTTTTTTTAACCAGACACAAAGTCGGACATGCAGGACTTTGTGTCCGGTAAAAAAAAAAACGTTTTCGCCGCGGAGAGCAGAAGACGCTCACCGGCGGACACTGAATGCCGACAGAAAACGGAAACCTGCAAAACTGAGATCGGGCACTGGTGTGAACCCGCCCTTGCCTGTTATGGGGTATGGAGATAAAAGTAGGACCCCTGATCAAGCTGTGCCCTTGTGGTAGCTATAATGGTAGCCAAGTTGGTTGCCACCTGATGCCTTTCATTTTTTCTACAGGAGCGGTTTCAATTCCCGTCTCAGTTAGCGGACGTCTCTGAAAACGCAAAGGACTTAATAAAAAGGCTGATCTGCAGCCGGGAGCATCGCTTGGGTCAGAACGGGATAGAGGACTTTAAGAATCACCCGTTCTTTGCTGGCATCGACTGGGAAAACATTCGGAACTGTGAAGCACCTTATATCCCAGAAGTCAGCAGCCCCACCGACACGTCCAACTTCGATGTGGACGATGACTGTTTGAAGAACTGTGTAAGTACTAGTCTGCCCAGCGCTTCCATATACTGAGGCCTAACGTAGACATCGTGACGGGTCTTCACCCTTTGGCTACTGCTGTCCTCTTATGTGGCACGACCTAGGTGCGACTGTGACTTCTCCACCTGGTAGAAGCTTGTGGAGAATCGTCCCGGGGAATCTCTCTCGTGTTTTATACAGTGTCTGTTCCACTTTGTTTCAGGAGACGATGCCTCCATCAACTCACACTGGATTTTCTGGGCACCATCTTCCATTTGTGGGGTTCACTTACACAAGTAACTGGTAAGATGCATTACATCTGGCTGCTTCGATAGCTATTACTCATGCCCTGGTTGTAAATCTGTTGTGCTTGGTCAGTGTACTTTCAGACAGAAGTACTCTGCGATTCTCCCTGGAAAAATCCAGCACAGACTTAGACGCCAATGTCCAACGGACACTAGAAGACAGCCTGGCCACCGAGGCGTACGAGAGGAGGATACGTCGTCTGGAACAAGAGAAAATGGAACTGAGCAGAAAGCTGCAAGGTACCCTGATTGAAAGGAACAAATGTCCTTAAAGGGGTTCTCTAACTAATATTATCAAAGGCAGCCAGTGCCACTGCCGCAGCTCAGTCCCATTCATATGGATGGGGCTAAGCTGCAATACCAAGCATGGCCACTATACCATAGACTGTGTTTAGTTATGGTAGTGAAGAGGATGTAGCAATCCATGTCATTGCCCTCCAAAAAAACCTTTAAGCCTTTGGGAAAGGTGGTAAGAAACTTACATATTAGAGATGAGCGAGTAGTACTCGATCGAATACCTCCCTTTGCATAGTTATTGGTGTACTCTGTCGAATACCACGCAGTAAACATTCAAATCCCATCCCACCTTTCCTGGTGCAGGTGGTGCTTTTTATTACACCAAAAACTATGCAGGGGAGGTATTCAATAGAATATACTCGCTCATCTCTATTACATATACAAGACCAGGCTAATAATATCAAATATAGCGTTCAGATAAAGCACATGAAGGTTAGTGTGTGCATCCATGTTGGTCTAGAGCAGCGAAAGGGGCAACATCAACACCCATGGTGGTCTGTGGCAGAGAAGGTGTAAGTGTCAGCATCCCGCCTGGTTTAAGGCAATGAAACCTAATGGTCTAAGGCAGTTAAAGGGTTTGCACCAAGATGAGAAGTATCACACTGTACCTGATTAAAGCAAATGGAACTGAGCTGCAATGCCAAACACAACCCGTGGACAGGTGTGGCGCTGAATTTCCTGGTTATGTGGGGCAGTAAATTATTTAAGGCCAGTCTATCTGGTGATCTAGGACCCGTGATTGAGTGAATGTCAGTATAACTGGTGGTCTAGGGCCATGATGGGGTGAATGTCAGTATACTTGATGGAGTAGGGCAGTGATGGGGTGAATGTTAGTATACCTGGTGGAGTAGGGCCATGATGGGGTGAATGTCAGTATACTTGATGGAGTAGGGCAGTGATGGGGTGAATGTTAGTATACCTGGTGGAGTAGGGCAGTGATGGGGTGAATGTCAGTATACCTGGTGGAGTACGGCAGTGATGGGGCGAATGTCAGTATACCTGGTGGAGTAGGGCAGTGATGGGGTGAATGTCAGTATACCTGATGGTCTAGGGCAGTGATGGGGTGAATGTTAGGATCTCTGGCAGTTGATTGTTAGTCCACACTCCATAGTTGTCCTGGCCTATCCCACTATTGTGATTGCTATATTGCTATATAGAACAGCTTATATATGTTTTTATTCCCCCAGAATCTACCCAGGCAGTCCAGGCTCTTCAGTATTCGGCAGTAGACGGCCCTGTCACAGCAAGCAAAGACCTGGAAATCAAATCCTTAAAGGATGAAATAGACAAGCTGAAAACACAAGGTAGGCGGCTCTGATCTTTCGTATCCTTTTTCATTTTTCGTATCATTCATTCCCTATAATATGTATATGCTAAGTCTCACAGTATTAGTAGATGGATACAGCTGTAAAGGACGTGCAGGCGACATTAGCCCCTAATAATTCAGCCGTGTTCCCTATTGTCATCACCAGGATCGTGTGACCATTGCATCCAAATACTGACCGCCGCAGTGACAGCCATACCCGTCGGGGGTTGGGGAACTCTTTTACTTCAGCTTGTGGCACATATACATACGACAAACAGCAGTAAATTAATGGTCACCTCGTAAAAGGGACTAGTAGTAGGATCAGATGAATCCAGACCTGAGTATATAGTAGAAGTGACAGCAGGCGATGTAGTGTACATACTAATAAAGTTGTGTTGTTGATATAATTTGGTCTGTAAATTCACTCTGGGACAACCAGCGCTCCCGAAACTCCTTCATATCTGGCCGTTTTCTTTTGTGTCATATTAGGAATTGTGGTTGCTGTGACTTGTAGGGCAGATCTGGTGGTGTGTGGAGTCTGAGCCGCAGGATGTGTGCCAGGTCTCTGGGTATTCGCAGAAGACCTGATTCTATTTAATGAACTCCGCCGGGAGCAGATACTCAGATACGGAAAATCGTTTAGTCAGGTCTAATGAAATGCCAGCAAAGTGCTACGGAGCAGCCGCGCCAGCCTGGCACTGCCAGACGCATCAACTGGATGTTCTTAAAGAGCAAGCGCCAGATAATCCAGAATGTTTGATAATCCAGCACTTGTATCCAATCTGGTCATCTGGAATATCTCATCTCATGATAATGTGGAGATTGAGATGACCGGGTCCCTTGATACTAAGCAGCCTCTTGAAATTTAGTTGGTAATTTCTACACCAATCACTTCCAAAGCTGCCGTAAACTTTGCTAGCAGCTTCTACATTGCATTTCAGTGCTTTAGAGCTCATTCAGATATTTCTATGATTTTTCCACAAATTATTGCAGCTAGTCGTGGAACTAGAGGCCGCTGTCGCCTGTGTGCCAGAAACTGTGGCACGGTCACGGTGTATAACTGTGAATGCAGCTCTGGATGTAACTGGAGAAGAATAGCTATTGGATAGTATGTTTAGAGTTCCTGCACACAGATAATACTGTGAGGGTAAGTTCACACGGGGTTTTTTGGACCGGAACCCGAGGCTGAGGCCACCTCAGGCTCCGGTCCAAAATACGGGTAACTGCGACTGGATGCTGATGCAGTGCACCGGCATCCAGTCACGCACTCCGCTCCGGATTAGGCCCAAATGAAGGGGGTTGTCGGGAGGGAGTGTCTTCAGGCGGATGTCACGAGGCGAATCCGCCTGAAAGGATAAGCATGTCGCTTCTTTTTCCAGGAGCCGCAACAAACCGGCTCCCAGAAAAAAGAACTGACCGCTCCCATTGATTTCAATGGGAGCCGTCTCTTTGGTCAGGATTTTGAGGCCTCAAAATCCTCACCAGAAAACTTACCCTAAAAAGATGAGGCGAGTTTGAGCTTTAGTGTGAAAGTTGCAAATGTACAGAAGAGAATGAAGTGCCGGACCCTTGGCCGCAGCTTAGTAGCCAGGAAGCAGGACGGAATATTTTCAGCAGAGGATATGGAAACAATCAGCTCCAGCCATCCCCACACGCTGCCAGGATAGTAACGTGCTCAGCTCCATACACATCTGCTTTGTGTAACCGTTTCCCATTGTTGGACACACGTGGTAATAACAGAGACCAGTCACTGCGTGAGCGGCATTCCTATAGTGAGCGGACACCGCCATGTGTAGTCACTGAGTCACGAGGGAGGAAACTCTGAGATTCAGCAAAAAAATCTTCAGTCTGTAGCCTATTGCCCGTTTATTGATGTAGCTGACGTCTGCTGTTCGCTCCTCAGCACTTCTCTGTTGCCCGCAGCACTTGTCTGCAGTTCTGCCAGCGCCCCTGTGTACGACTCCACTACCCTCTGTGTGCCATGACCTCTCGTTTCTATCCTATGTCTCTTATATGTGGCATCCACCACCAAGGGGAAGGCTTTCCAATTGTATTTTCTGCATTACATCACCAAGTGTTGTCTTGACGGATACAACCGTTATATCCTTTCATCAGTAAAGAAGTATTAGGTCAGGACTAGGGTTCAGCGATTGAGATTGGCGATTGAGCAAATTTCACGATCGTAATCGGAATTCCGATCCTGAACTTTTTAGGCGGGATCGAGGTCTCACGTTAGTTCCCACAACGCATGGCTACTGGCCAATCATTGTGGGAAAAGCTAATATTGGAGTTGAGCGATTGGGATCGGGAAAGATCGGATCCCGATCAGCAATCGAGCAAATTTCACAATCGGATCACCTGGAAAATGATCGAAAATCGGATTTTTAAGATGATCCTGAAATCTCAAGATCGGCTCAACCCTAGTCAGGACTGGTTGTCTAATGTAAATGTGAACGTTTGCCTTCACAGAAAGAGGAGATCTTGCATATGGTGTGAATTTGGAACTGTACTGAGACTTGCCATTTGCCCAGTCTTAATAAGCTTACCGACTGCCGCAGGAACCGAGAGAATTATAAAAAGGCCGCGGCCCCTTTCAAAAATCTGTCGGAGGTCCCGACACAGAATGGACATCTACGCCAAGTAGGATGTGGCATAGATTTCCATTGTAAATTACTCCAGCAAACTAGTGTCTGTTTTAGTGAATCAGCCGGCCCGAAGTGTCACTGCCTCGGCCACCCTGATCCCCGCGACACCCACATTGGCAGAATGTGGCGGGCACAGCACAGACCGGGATTGAGGTACAAGAAAAGGCCTTGTGCAATGTGTGCCTCTTAATAAATTCCCCCCTAAGTGTGTTAAAAAGTCATAGACCTCGCCGTTTTGTGAAGATTAAACTTCATTTGCCTAAAAATTTGAAAAAAAATATTATATTTTTTCAGTGCTATTACAATAATGAAGCCTAAACCGTTCTGGAGCCCGTGGCCCCCCGTTTCCATGTGCGCTGCTGCCGCTGGAGATGTCTTTGCCGTGACTCACTGGGCTCATAAAGCAGGAGCAGCCCCTCGCATGTGTTTCCAATCCAGGCCGAGCGAGGAAGACTTCTGTTGTTTCGGTAACACAGGAGAACACAATTTTACGAAACTCTGCTCGGCTGCTGCCAGCTCTGTGAACGATAACACAGAGAGTAGATTTGTCTTGGCTCGGAGCGGTGACAAGTAAACGTTCTCCTGGAGGCGACGGCGCTCTGCGGATCCAGCTACTTCTTCCTGTGCGCAACGTATCATTATATTACATTCCAGGCAGATTGTCATTACTATTCCTGCCAAAACCCAATATTTCATATCACCGGCAATGATACGTTCCACTGGCCGCACGTTCTGATTCCTTTGCTTTCAGATATTTAGCGCTCTAGGAATCTCACTTTCTGCGTCGTGGTCTGAGCAGAGTTTGGATCAACTCTCATGGAACTTGTCAATGGTATTTATTAGTAGTAGTAGGTTTTTTTTCTTAGAAGAATCTCATTAGTAGGCAAGACAAGAAAGCCAAAGCCTCTGAGCGGCAAACCACAGCGTCTCACAAGAGGAGGCAGGGAGTCACGCCGAGTGCCCTGTAACAGGGCCATGTCCCAGAATCCTCCACACAGGCATATTAGTTAATAATATGGATTTGATTCTCCTACTGCTATCATATGGTTTAGTCATAACATTGTAATGCCTGTATTATTATACTGCTGCTATACCAGTTACATTTACTGTAGCTCCTCAGCTTATACTACACGACCTGTGCGAGTCTCATATACCCTTACTTTGCCTGACATAATAATGGAAATTGTGTGGGTTACGATAATGGCTATGTATAAGAATATAACTACTATAATACTGCCTCATATGTATAAGAATATAACTACTATAATACTACCGCCTATGTACAAGAATATAACTACTATAATACTGCTCCTATGTACAAGAATATAATTACTATAATACTACTCCTATGTACAAGAATATAACTACTATAATACTACTCCTATGTACAAGAATATAACTACTATAATACTGCTCCTATGTACAAGAATATAACTACTATAATACTACTCCTATGTACAAGAATATAACTACTATAATACTGCTCCTATGTACAAGAATATAACTACTATAATACTGCCCCTATGTACAAGAATATAACTACTATAATACTGCTCCTATGTACAAGAATATAACTACTATAATACTACTCCTATGTACAAGAATATAACTACTATAATACTACTCCTATGTACAAGAATATAACTACTATAATACTGCTCCTATGTACAAGAATATAACTACTATAATACTACTCCTATGTACAAGAATATAACTACTATAATACTACCTCCTATGTACAAGAATATAACTACTATAATACTGCCCCTATGTACAAGAATATAACTACTATAATACTGCTCCTATGTACAAGAATATAACTACTATAATACTACTCCTATGTACAAGAATATAACTACTATAATACTACTCCTATGTACAAGAATATAACTACTATAATACTGCTCCTATGTACAAGAATATAACTACTATAATACTACTCCTATGTACAAGAATATAACTACTATAATACTGCCTTCTATGTACAAGAATATAACTACTATAATACTGCCTTCTATGTACAAGAATATAACTACTATAATACTACCTCCTATGTACAAGAATATAACTACTATAATACTACCTCCTATGTACAAGAATATAACTACTATAATACTGCTCCTATGTACAAGAATATAACTACTATAATACTACTCCTATGTACAAGAATATAACTACTATAATACTGCCTTCTATGTACAAGAATATAACTACTATAATACTGCCTTCTATGTACAAGAATATAACTACTATAATACTGCTCCTATGTACAAGAATATAACTACTATAATACTGCCTTCTATGTACAAGAATATAACTACTATAATACTGCTCCTATGTACAAGAATATAACTACTATAATACTGCCTTCTATGTACAAGAATATAACTACTATAATACTGCTCCTGTGTACAAGAATATAACTACTATAATACTGCCCCCTATGTACAAGAATATAACTACTATAATACTGCTCCTATGTACAAGAATATAACTACTATAATACTACTCCTATGTACAGGAATATAACTACTATAATACTACTCCTATGTACAAGAATATAACTACTATAATACAACTCCTACGTACAAGACTATAACTCTGTAATACTGCCCCCTATACATAACTACTATAATACTGCCCCCTATACATAACTACTATAATACTACCCCCTATATATGACTACTATAATACCGCCCCCTATATATAACTACCATAATACTGCCCCCATATATAACTACCGTAACGTAATACTGCCCCCTATATATATCTACCATAATACTGCCCCCATAAATAACTACCGTAATACTGCCCCTATATATAACTACCATAATACTGACTCCTATGTATTACTACTATAATACCGCCCCCTATATATAACTACTATAATATAGTATGACAGATACTTGCACTTTCGCTCCCTACGTGGAATGGCTTATGATACGATCCCTTCTCTTGGCATGTTACTAGTTAATATCTCCATGGTTACATGATAATGAGCACACGTGCAGGATATAAGATATTGGGTCACTGCCTGATACACAAATAACCACAAGCAGATCGGAGTCACAGACCGTTAATCGGGGATCGGCATCTCTGCGACTTTCCAGCCCTGGTTTATTTTATAAAGGAATTACCTTTTTTTTTTTTTTTTTTTTTTAACTTGGGAAAGTAAAGCAGCCGAGTTGACTTTTATCCTATTTTAAAGAGGCGATTGTTTAGCTTGTGTTATCCCTGGATGGAGGAGACATCTGGTCCTGATTTTAGCACATAATCTGTGTATAAACAGGCGCACACCTGCCTCTCCTTCCTATTCTGCACGCCGCCGCACGACCGGGCTGGAATGTGTCTGCCTAAACACTATAGACCCGCACCGGTGCAAGGAGCACAACACCCAGCGACCTGCTACTGGGGCAGCCGACACCTAATACTACAGCGCCTGAGGGGGCATTAAAGGGATCCTCCTATGGAGCTGAAGTCATGTTCTACAGCTTTATGGGGTCGTAGAGAGACTGTCACAGGTTTGGGGACCCTAAACCAGCAGCGTGCCGCTTATACATCTCTGCTTAGCACCCTAAACCTGCTGACTCCAGTTCCTTCTGTGGTCCTTTCAAAAGTTTTACTACACTGGTAAAGAGTCCTGGACTCATGTCCTAGCACATGTGCGTGCGTATAAAATATGATGGACTCTCCTCAGCTACAATTTCTCACTTGTCTGCATCGGATGTTGCTGGAAATGTGTAAAAATGAGCCATGGAGGAATCTGCGGTCACCACGTTTGGACCTCAAACCTAGCAGTAGGTTCCCCTCTAAGTATTTCCCCCAAGAGATTGATAGCTTATCCTTAAAGGGAATGTGTCACCAGACCCAAGCGTATCACCCCTGCCCTGCATATGGGTTAGGCTGGTCTTACACGACCGTATTGAATGTACGGTCCGCATGTTGCTGATCAGCAACATAGGCTCCGAAGATGTCCATGTCTTGCCGCACTCACCCATAGAGTTCTATGGGCGAGTCCGTGCAGTGCCACAATTCACAGCCATTACGGACATGTCCTATAAATTGCGGACCTGACATTGTGCGTCTGCCTGGTACATGGTAGAACAGCACATAGATGATTTCCTCCACGGACATCTTCACTTTCCTCAAAATGGGCAGGTATAGGACCCGTCTTGAGTTTTACCACAAGATCACATGCCCTTGATAATACACAGGCTCGGCTGTAGGGGGCTTTATTATAATTTTGCAGTCCTAGAATACTCCTTTTAGTACACTGATACGTTGTAACGAACCTTCTGCTGAATGAAACCAACTTTTAGGTGTAAACAGAACCATTTCTATTCCCTGTCAGGTAAACCAAGATCTAGAGGGCTCGTAGATAGAAACCACAGCCATTTATGGACTCCATACAATAACATCTTTTATCGCATGTTACATAATCTACCCCATAGAGAGACTACAGATAGTTATAGGGAGGATGCGGCGGGTATATAACTCTGTACAGATGGTGGGGAATTCCTCATAGTCTTAAGGGGGATATTTAAAGTGCATCTGTCCGTATTACATCAATGCGTGCCGCATGCAAGAAGAATTCCAGCTATGGTAGAGATTTGCAGCGCCTCGAGACTGGATGTAGTGCGGGCCCATAGTGCACCCCAGACCCAGGGAATGTCCCCTCATACCTGATATACGGGTGGGGGCTGTACAAGTCAGCACTATGTCAACCAAACACGTCTATAATTTGTCGGGTGGCTTAAGCTCCATTAAAGCGAATAATTCTGAGCTGCATTACCACATACCACCAATAGAAAAGTTTAGCACAGAAGTAGGCCGCCATGTTTTTGTCATCCTGTACATCCTCTGAGAGGGATCTGTCGTCAGTGATGTGCAGTTATTTAAGCAGAATGTTCTTGTCTTGCAGGCAGCGGTCAGCATAACCAGCAGCTCGAGAAGGGCAGCGTGACACGGCAGGATTTGGAGGATTTCTCCAAACAAATTAAGGCCTTTGAAAAACAGGTGAAGATGCTGAAACAAGAGAAGGAAGATCTTAACAAGGTAAAGGGCTTATGTACCAATATAGAGGAAGAAAGGACATAGTATGTTACATCCGCCATAACAAAGAGATCTGATCCTGAGTTATATCCTGTATTATACTCCAGAGCTGCACTCACTATTCTGCTGGTACAGTCACTGTGTACATACATTACATTACTTATCCTGTACTGATCCTGAGTTACATCCTGTATTATACTCCAGAGCTGCGCTCACTATTCTGCTGGTACAGTCACTGTGTACAGACATTACATTACTTATCCTGTACTGATCCTGAGTTACATCCTGTATTATACTCCAGAGCTGCGCTCACTATTCTGCTGGTACAGTCACTGTGTACAGACATTACATTACTTATCCTGTACTGATCCTGAGTTACATCCTGTATTATACTCCAGAGCTGCGCTCACTATTCTGCTGCTGCGGGCACTGTGTACATAGATTACATTATTATCCATTAGCTGTGATGATGATTATGTATGTTTGGCTCTTGGTGACATCTCTCCTCTCTTACTTGCCATTTTCAGGAGCTATTGGAGTCCAATGACAAGTTAAAATCCCAAACCAAAGAGCTGAAGGAGGCGCAGAGCCAGCACAGGCTGACCATGCAGGAGATGAAGGAGATGAATGAACGCCTGACAGAGCTGCGCTCCCACAAGCAGAAGTTTGTCCGTCAGCTCCGTGACAAGGAAGAAGAAATGGACAGCGTGTCACAGAAGGTGGAGGCGTTACGTCAGGAACTGCGCAAAGCGGAGCGGGCCAAGAAGGAGGTAATGGGAAAGTCAGGACAACGGGTGGAGAAAGGAGATCCAGTCCAATTTGGGAACATAAGGGGGAAAAAAGTGCACCAAAATATGTCCTGAAAAACATCCTGGCCCACGGGACCTCTCGCAGTGCACACAATATTATACGAGAACCCTGCTGCCGATTTCTCACATAGTTTTTATGACTGTCTGACCTGATGGTTTTTGCTTATAAATTTTTTTTTTTTTTTTTTTTTTTTTAAAGATGGAAGTCCAAGCGGAAGCAGCAGCAGCAGAAGCCTCGAAAGACCGAAAACTACGCGAACGTAGCGAGCAATATGCAAAACAATTGGAGAGCGAACTGGAAGGGCTTAAAGTAGGTCCCATTATTCAGGCTTGGTGTATGGTTCCTGGCTATACATAACTGCATCTCTAAGGAGAACCAAACATGGAGATTGACCATTCTGTTATCTAGCACATGTGACTAATACCAAGCTCTGCTCTGCTACATCTGTCGGTGGCATTCATGGCTTATTACAGTAATGTTGGTAGGACCCTATGGATTAGTCAGTGTGGACGTAACTGCATTTTTCTCAATCGTTCATTTAAAGGGGTTTTAAGGGACATACACATGGATGACCACTCCTAACGATAGGTCATCAATATGTGATCAGTGGGGGTCCAGTGTCCACAAACCATTCTGATCAGCTGGTTGAGGAGGTCGCAGCATTCGGATATGCGCTGCATCCCCTTCACGTCATACCAAGCATAGTGCCCTACATTGCCCAGGGGGTATTCTTGATATTGCAGCTTAGCTCTATTCACTTGAATGTGACCAATGAACATGACATCATCGGCACAGGGAAGAGGCCACAACGTTCATGCACTCAGCTGATCAGTATGGGTCCCGAATGTTGGACCCTGCTGATAAAATATTGCTGACTTATCCTAAGGGTAGGCCATCAGTATGTAAGCCCCTATAAAGCAAACTCAGACACCTCCAAGTCTGAAATGGCTGATAGCAGGAAGCAATAGACTGCTCTTAACTTCAGAGCATATGAAGGGAAGAATTTTAGTGTCCTATAGTGATGATGGGGCAGGAGGGTGAGAAATGGAAATGAAACAGGTTTTCAGATTATTTCTTCCCATAGCAGAAACAGACGGGCCGCTCCTCTGGGTTCAGCAGCTCAGAACAGCAGCAAGAAATCAACAAACTCAAGACTGACCTAGAGAAGAAGAGCGTCTCCTATGAAGAGGAGCTGTCCAAGAGGGAAGCGCTGCACGTCACCGAGATCAAGAACCTGAAGAAGGAGCTCCGGGACGCAGAGAGCCAACAGCTCACCCTCAAAAAGGAGATCATGATTCTGAAGGACAAGCTGGAGAAGACACGGAGAGAGAGGTAAGGGGTTAGGGCTTTCCTGGGGCCCAGAAATCCCATAGGTGACCCTGCTTCCTCCAATCCAGTGTCCACCAAGACAGACATGGGCGAGATTGGTTAAAGGGATTCTGCCATTAAAATCACATTTTTTGTAGCTCACATGTAGGAATAGCCTTAAGAAAGGCTATTCTTCTCCTACCTTTAGATGTCTTCGCCGCGCCGCCGTTCACTAGAAATCCTGGTTTTCGTCAGTATGCAAATGAGTTCCCTCGCAGCATTGGGGGCGGTCCTTAGCGCTCAAACAGCACTGGGGGCGTCACGAATGCTGCAAGAGAAATCTCCAGCGCCACCTCTATCTTCTTCAGGAACGGGCTCTTCACACGTCTTCTTCTGGAGCTGGGTTCAAACTTCTAGGCCTCGGGCAGAGCCGACTGCGCATGGCCACAGGCCACAAGAAAATGGCCGCTTACTGTGCAAACGGCCATTTTTCTTGTGGCCGCGGGCATGCGCAGTCTGCTCTGCCTGAGGCCTAGAAGTTTGAAACCAGCTCCGGAAGAAGACGTGTGAAGAGCCCATTCCTGAAGAAGATAGAGGTGGCGCTGGAGATTTCTCTCGTAGGATTCGTGACGCCCCCAGTGCTGTTTTAGCGCTAGGGACCGCCCCCAATGCTGCAAGAGAATTCATTTGCATACAAACGAAAATCGGGATTTCTACCGAACAGCGGTGCGGCGAAGACATCTAAAGGTAGGAGAAGAATTTAATGGTAGAATCCCTTTAACCCCTAGAGAGCCACGGTGAAAGGTGTACTGTAGAAGTGAGGCGGGGCCAAGACATAAGGGTGGGAGGTGCACATGTCCAAGACGCTAGGTGCAGGTGCTGTGTGGACACGAGAGGGGTCAGACCCAAGGGTGGCAGAGACTCCGTGGAGATAGGGCAGGGGCAAGATACAAGGGTGGCAGGTTCTCCTTAGAGTTAGGAGTGGAGACACAAGGTGGCTGGGTCTCTAGGTAGATGAGGTGAATACACAAGATGGTGGTGCTCTACGATGGCAGTGGAGACTCAAGGTGAGGAGTGCACTGTGGATGTGATACAAGGGCCAGACACAAGGTGGCAGGTGCTGGGTGGAGATCGAGAAGGGGCTACACGGTGTAGCAGGTGCTGTATGTAGTGGGGTAGACACAAGGTGGTAAGGGTCTCTGAAGAGTTGAGTGTCAGTGCTATGGCACTTGCTGACTTGTCGTCCAGGGTTTCTGGCTTTCTCGCTCCCCTCTCTGTCTGTATCAGGGCTTATATGGTGCTGTTTTCATGCAGATTTATAGGAATCTCTGGATAAAAGGCCCTGACGCCTGTTTTTTTGGCTTCACTCATATAAACAGTTTCTGATCTTTCCACCACAATTGATAACTCTGGGGCACTCGGGTCCCTAACGTCACCCAGGCCTCTGCCCATAGATGCCAGCTCTTGTCCTGGCGAGAGATGAAGTGGTTATTCCTAGTATCTCCCCAGCACACCAGTCACTGTGCCAGCTGCCCCCGCAGACACAAGGGGCTTCACATCTACAACTGACTGCCTGGATCCATCCTAAAAAGGGAAAGTGAAGCCCGGACGGCTCTTCCTGGAAATCCACAAATCATCGTTTTATTTGAACTAGAAAGATTTACGTCTAAACAAACTAAACCCAGTGATGTCAGGAAAGTAGAAGAAGCCGCATCCCGCAGATCTGCGGGGAATCTACACCGGGCCCGCACTAAATCTCTATAGGTCATCAACATCTCCTGATCTGTGGATAGATCCAGACAAGGACTATGTATAGAGAAAAGCTCTGTCATCTATTTATCTAACTCCAGCCACAATAATTTTGCAGCATCTTTTGCCCATCTTAGATCACTTTACTGCTGAGCCCCTTTTTGAGGGCGGCACAAAAAGCGTCTGAAGCGCACAATGACTGTGATGTCACACGTGTACACTCCGGTATTATGTAGCGTATTAGGCCCCAAGTTTGCCACGTTTATCTCAGTAAATCTTTCCATTGTGTGTTGTATACGCCCCTTTATGTCTTTCAATCTGCATTTATAATGTCCTTTATACTTTTATTAATTCAGCCAATGCGAGAGAGAAGAGTTTGAGGCGGAGCTTAAACAGAAATTTGAGCGTGAGCGGGCGCTGCTGGCCGAGGAGAACAAGAGGCTGTCCAATGAACTCGAAAAGGTATCCGTCCTCCCTACTCACCAATATATAATTGTAAAGCACACGACCTGAATGTATCAGAACATTGCTGATTTCTAAATGCAGCTTTAGAAGTGACAGGAGGAGAAGACAGCAGCAGTCATTGTAATGGGATTATTACGGAGGGTTATGTTGAGGGACATTCACTTTGTACTTAATAGATTTTCATCTTCTCATTGAATTTCAGCTCAACTCCATGCTTGAGAAACAGAATATTAACAACAGGCAGCTGGAGGAGGAGATGAGAGATCTGGCTGACAAGAAGGAATCTGTGGCCCACTGGGAGGCTCAGATCACAGAAATCATCCAATGGTTTGTCCTCTACATCACTTACTGAAATGGGAAATCTGCATAATGGAAGGAAATAAGTAGTTATATCGCCTGTCATATATGATAGTACTGCTGGTGTCATAGGGGGTTATGTGATCTGTAGAAAAATATTATCTGGAATCCTGCCTTTATGTACAAGAATATACTATAATACTGCCTCCTATGTACAAGAATATAACTACTATAATACTGCCCCTATGTACAAGAATATAACTACTATAATACTGCCTCCTATGTACAAGAATATAACTACTATAATACTGCCCCTATGTACAAGAATATAACTACTATAATACTGCTCCTATGTACAAGAATATAATTACTATAATACTACTCCTATGTACAATAATATAACTACTATAATACTGCTCCCTATGTACAAGAATATAACTACTATAATACTGCTCCTATGTACAAGAATATAACTACTATAATACTACTCCTATGTACAAGAATATAACTACTATAATACTACTCCTATGTATAAGAATATAACTACTATAATACTACTCCTATGTACAAGAATATAACTACTATAATACTACTCCTATGTACAAGAATATAATTACTATAATACTGCTCCTATGTACAATAATATAACTACTATAATACTACTCCTATGTACAAGAATATAATTACTATAATACTACTCCTATGTACAATAATATAACTACTATAATACTGCTCCTATGTACAAGAATATAACTACTATAATACTGCTCCTATGTACAAGAATATAACTACTATAATACTGCTCCTATGTACAAGAATATAACTACTATAATACTACTCCTATGTACAAGAATATAATTACTATAATACTACTCCTATGTACAAGAATATAACTACTATAATACTGCTCCTATGTACAAGAATATAATTACTATAATACTGCTCCTATGTACAATAATATAACTACTATAATACTACTCCTATGTACAAGAATATAATTACTATAATACTACTCCTATGTACAATAATATAACTACTATAATACTACTCCTATGTACAAGAATATAACTACTATAATACTACTCCTATGTACAAGTATATAACTGCTATAATACTACTCCTATGTACAAGAATATAACTACTATAATACTTATCCTATGTACAAGAATATAACTACTATAATACTACTCCTATGTACAAGAATATAACTACTATAATACTGCTCCTATGTACAAGAATATAACTACTATAATACTGCTCCTATGTACAAGAATATAACTACTATAATACTACTCCTATGTACAAGAATATAACTACTATAATACTGCTCCTATGTACAAGAATATAACTACTATAATACTGCTCCTACGTCCTATAAGTGTGTGTATATACAGTCCTATGAAAAAGTTTGGGCACCCCTATTAATCTTAATCATTTTTAGTTCTAAATATTTTGGTGTTTGCAGCAGCCATTTCAGTTTGATATATCTAATAACTGATGGACACAGTAATATTTCAGGATTGAAATGAGGTTTATTGTACTAACAGAAAATGTGCACTATGCAATAAACCAAAATTTGACCAGTGCAAAAGTATGGGCACCTCAACAGAAAAGTGACATTAATATTTAGTAGATCCTCCTTTTGCAAAGATAACAGCCTCTAGTCGCTTCCTGTAGCTTTTAATCAGTTCCTGGATCCTGGATGAAGGTATTTTGGACCATTCTTCTTTACAAAACAATTCAAGTTCAGTTAAGTTTGATGGTGGCCGAGCATGGACAGCCCGCTTCAAATAATCCGACAGATGTTCAATGATATTCAGGTCTGGGGACTGGGATGGCCATTCCAGAACATTGTAATTGTTCCTCTGCATGAATGCCTGAGTCGATTTGGAGCGTTGTTTTGGATTATTGTCTTGCTGAAATATCCATCCCCGGCGTAACTTCAACTTCGTCACTGATTCTTGAACATTATTCTCAAGAATCTGCTGATACTGAGTGGAATCCATGTGACCCTCAACTTTAACAAGATTCCCGGTGCCGGCATTGGCCACACAGCCCCAAAGCATGATGGAACCTCCACCAAATTTTACAGTGGGTAGCAAGTGTTTTTCTTGGAATGCTGTTTCTTTTTGGACGCCATGCATAACGCCTTTTTTTATAACCAAACAACTCAATCTTTGTTTCCAAAATGAAGTTGGCTTCTCCAA
The DNA here is from genome assembly GCF_031893055.1 of Leptodactylus fuscus. Taxonomy (NCBI): domain Eukaryota; kingdom Metazoa; phylum Chordata; class Amphibia; order Anura; family Leptodactylidae; genus Leptodactylus; species Leptodactylus fuscus. The sequence continues at coordinate 21,813,310 of NC_134267.1, read as the reverse complement.
ATGTGCTTTTGCATACCTCAGGCAACTCTATTTGTGGCGTACGTGCAGAAACGGCTTCTTTCTCATCACTCTCCCATACAGCTTCTCCTTGTGCAAAGTGCGCTGTATAGTTGACCGATGCACAGTGACACCATCTGCAGCAAGATGATGCTGCAGCTCTTTGGAGGTGGTCTGTGGATTGTCCTTGACTGTTCTCACCATTCTTCTTCTCTGCCTTTCTGATATTTTTCTTGGCCTGCCACTTCTGGGCTTAACAAGAACTGTCCCTGTGGTCTTCCATTTCCTTACTATGTTCCTCACAGTGGAAACTGACAGGTTCAATCTCTGAGACAACTTTTTGTATCCTTCCCCTGAACAACTATGTTGAACAATCTTTGTTTTCAGATCATTTGAGAGTTGTTTTGAGTAGCCCATGATGCCACTCTTCAGAGGAGATTCAAATAGGAGAACAACTTGCAATTGGCCACCTTAAATACCTTTTCTCATGATTGGATACATCTGGCTATGAAGTTCAAAGCTCAGTGAGGTTACAAAACCAATTTTGTGCTTCAGTAAGTCAGTAAAAAGTAGTTAGGAGTATTCAAATCAATAAAATGATAAGGGTGCCCATACTTTTGCACCGGTCAAATTTTGGTTTAATGCATATTGCACATTTTCTGTTAGTACAATAAACCTCATTTCAATCCTGAAATATTACTGTGTCCATCAGTTATTAGATATATCAAACTGAAATGGCTGCTGCAAACACCAAAATATTTAGAACAAAAAATGATTAAGATTAATAGGGGTGCCCAAACTTTTTCATAGGACTGTATCTATAATAATATTGCCCCCTATGTATTTCCTCACATTTCGGGGTAATACCGGTGGGGGGGCTGTTCTATTATTTCCTATATTGTATGTGATGTCGGTTCCTGTAGTTTTGCTCCTGGATTCTCCGCACCCCCTGCAGCAGTAAATGTTGTCTTTTTATGGGAACGTGGTCCCTGCTCTTAACCCGACATCATTCTCCTTATTTGGGCAAAGTTTTGGAAAGTTCCTTCAGTTCCCTCTCATCCTGGACATTCGGCATAAAAGAGCCTCTCTCCCTGGACGGCCGCCAGGCAATGACTTACAGGCAGCTCCCAGCATTAACCCCTCCGGTGCTGACAGACCCTCCACAGGCGCGGTGCGCTCACAGCTTCCCCCCAGGCTCAGGCGTACGGGGTTACGTGTGTATGTAGTGGGATAAGGAGGATGATACAGTGTTATCTGCCCTGTGCATTGTCTGGCAGTGATATCATCACATGCATTACTGAACGGATACTGTGGCTGCAGCACCAAGACAAGATGATATATATATGTGTGTGTGTTGATATATATATAATTTTATATGTAGTTTTTTTTAGGGGGGGGAGCAAAAGTGCTGAGTTTATAACCGTCTCGACTCCCTTTGAAGTTCTCTGTGGTTGCAGAGGAAGTTGCTCAGCGCTGCCCATGTAGCAGATCCAGTTCTTCCATGGCTAGCCTCTCATGTCACAAGCATTTGATGCAATGGCTTCTATTTTGCTGCCCCTCTTTCCTGGTGTGAACACAGCGGCCATCTTCTCAGATCTGACACATCGCTCACCATTGACATATTATATGTTTTCATTTAGGGTGAGTGATGAGAAGGACGCACGGGGATACCTCCAGGCTTTGGCCTCCAAGATGACCGAGGAGCTGGAGACACTGAGGAATTCGAGCCTCGGAGCCAGAGCCACGGTGAGCAACTGGTGGCCATAGTTATTTCACTGGTCACATGACCTCTCCTAGTGGACATCCGTGCAGAAATTAACCCAAGTTATACCATCATTGTTGGCTTCCAAAGATATCGGGGCTGCTTTTAATCACATGCCTGTCACCGTACCCCCATAACCGTGCTAGAGAACAGTGCCAGCCATGGGGGCCACATATCTGTGTCATCCACGGGGCTATACAATAGCAATATCCCTAGGGTCGCTAACAGTGGCAACCTCATTGCCATATAACAGTGCCACCTATAGGGGGCCATCCACAGTGGCATACAACAGTGCCAGCCATAGAACCACCATATCAGTGCCATTAGGGCTCCATAACACTGCCAAACCAAAGGACCACATAATAGTGTTAGCCCCAGCACCCCCACTACTAGCCACACTTCCCTATAACAGTACCAGTCACAGCAGGAGGGTCATTTTACTAACATAGATACCAGTCCTCTGCCATGTAGATATCTTTCATGTACTCATGACCCGCCATCTTTCTTTCTATGTTACCCTTTATCTCTATTACAGGACATGCCTTGGAAAATGCGACGTTTTGCAAAGCTTGACATGTCGGCCCGGCTGGAGCTTCAGTCTGCCCTGGATGCTGAAATCCGGGCCAAGCAAACTATCCAGGAGGAGCTGAACAAGGCAAAGGCGGCCATCATTGCCACTGAATGGTACGTGCCGCATCTGCTGTACACATATTACTGATAGCTTCTTAAAGGAGAATTTCACCCCTAGACTGGGACGGTCACATGATGTGTATAATATGTATCAGTATCTATTCTGCTCCTTGAGGCTTTGGCTGTTTTCTCAGCCTCCTGGAGGTGCAGGGACCGGTCTTGTACCTTATGACGGTCATGGCTGTCTGATAACAGGATCTTCCCGATCCTGGAGACTTGTCATAATCACATGGTATAATGTCGCCATCTATTGGCCATTCATGTGCTCTATCTCCCGCCTTTAATAACTTCATTGTATGAGTTTTACCTTTTGATTTTTATCAATTGACAGTAAACTTCAGGAATCTGAAAAGAAGAACCAAGATCTCGTGGCAGAAATTGATAAGCTCAAGTGGGAAACTGAGGAATTCAGATCCGAAAAAGGTAACAAAACGACGAGAGAGCCATGGGTGCCATACGCAGTGACCAACCATGACACCGCCATATCATCTGCCCTGTCTAATTGTTAAGGGCTTTCATGAGACTAGATTTCTCCTACAAGTCGTGTTTTTGGGTTCAGTTCCATATGGTCACATGATCAGAACCAGAACCTAAGCCTCTCCGGATAGATCCTTTGATCTTCTACTCCTGCACTGGTCATCTAGCACAGATCAGCACACTATTTTCCTGATCTCCTCTGTGCTGCTGTGGACACTCTACAATTTTTCCATCATGATATTTTTATTTTACCTTCCCCGGCCTAATATAAAACAAATGATCCTGGATGAACCTTTTAAGCTAAGAGAGATAAGATAATCCTTTAATAGTCCCACAGTGGGGAAATTTCAGAACCTTCCCCTTTCATGCTGTGGATTAGATTTCATCAGTCTCGTGTCCAGGAATAGATTGATACCCAGCAGCGACATCTTTGGGTGGCATACATCAGGAAATCGCCCCCGTTCCCCCCCCCCCCCTTTCCCCCCGGTGTGAACAGACCCTTCGCTGTATCACCAGAGATGCACGCATACCTCATATTAATCCCGATCATCTGTGTCGCACCCATAGGTGTCAAACATCAGGAATCCCAGAATTCTTTCCTAGCGTTTCTGAATGCACCTACCTCTGTGCTGGACCATTTTGAGGTAAGTGATCTCCATCCATCTATGTATAATGAGTAAAAAATTACTGACGAGGGGGGGCCCTAGGTGACGCTCTTGGAGGGGGATTGCAAAATGGCTGGCAGGAAGTCTAATCCACTCCCCTCCCCGTGATGGTTACTTTATCTCCTTGATCTCTAGTACTGAGGACATTTACTTACATCTGTTGGTTGTTCTCAGGAGGACCTGTCATACCTCCACGACCCTGTAGGGGGCAGCATAACCACAAATCTCCATCCATGTTCAGTTGCTAGAATAGAGTTAATGTATAAGCATGAAGTATATTAGGTGGGCGCTGCCTCCTGTCTTACCCGTACTTGTATGTGCTACTGCGCTGTTTGCATAGGATTCCTCGCTGGATTGTTTGTCTCTTGCACAAGCCGAACTGTTGTAAAATATTCCTGGGCGCCGACAGGTGTGAGTATGCACATTGCTCCAAAATATTCAATAGGACAACCAATAGAAACTGTTCTATGGGAGTGAAAGCACAGCCAAGAATATACATATATATACACATATGGGTCATCTATATCTGAACAGGGTTGGTCCGACACCCAGGACCCCCACAGTTCAGCTTCTTGGATGAGCGCCCATTTACAGTACAGTGATGTTACATTAATTTATCAGGTGACCTGTTAGCAACTCAGTCTCATTCAAGTGAATGGGCCAAGCTGCAATACCAAGAACAGCCACTATTCAATGTATGGTGCTGTGTTTGGTAAATAGAAGAGGCTGCAGGACTAACCTGATCTATGCGGATCCTGAATGTCAGACCCCGCTGATCTGATATTGATGACCCACCCTATGAATAGGTCATCAGTGTTATAATCCTAGAAAACTCATGTAATGTGCCCAGAGTCCAAGCAGAGGAAAGTGTCAGGGTTTCCTGTATGGCGCAGGGACGGGGTTGTCAGAAAGCAGGACTGAGGTCTGCAAACTAGGAGAGCGTCCAGTTTGTCATACGGTTGTCAGACCCCAGAGCCGCTCCTTGTCTACAGGTCACATGATGTGCAGGTCCTGTCAGTAGACAGGGAGCAAGGCTTTAAAGGGAATGTGTCACCCAAATGCCCTATTTTTTATTTATTTTTTTACCTGAAACATATTTTAAAAGACTTTTTGATGACTTTATTTTTAGATTTCCATGTTACTATCTATCCTGCAACTTTTCTTCTGGCCACTAAGCCTAATAATAAACCTACACGTGCTGGTTCTCTAGAGATTTTCATGTCAACATTCACCTCATTTACATCTCCGATAGGAGTACAATAGAAGATAACGCCACTGTTCCATAATGACATCACTTCTGCCAATAGATGATGTCACATCTTATCTCCTCCCCCTTTAACCCTCCAACAGACCACGGAGGTGAGGCGGCTCCAGACTATTGCTGCCTGTGGCCATGACTGTGCTGTAAAGCAGATCCCTAAATGCTGTTACCAGTGCAGACAAGATGGCCGTCCCATCATAATTATGTAATTGGATAAAAAATCCAAGTGATAGATTTTAGTAATAATAATAATAATTAACAGTGACACTTCCCTTTGAGTCTGAATCTTTAATCCCACACTTGCGAGGAGAAAGATCCCATTCATAGACTCTATAAGAGATGATAGGGAGATCTGGGGTGCAGACGGGAGTTGTGGTTGGACTGTTGTTGCAGCGCCCCCTGCCTGTCTTGTGTCTCACTGCTTTGTATTTGTGTAGCGTGTAACCTGTTCTCCTCTCTCTTGAAGCGATCTCCGGCCTGCCACCCGGCCAGTAAAGGCAGACGTGTAAGAGGCTGTCTTGCTTTGTGTGCTCCCCCTTTTCTGCCTGTGGTATAAATGTCTTTGATTTACGTGGTCCATTCCAGGCTTCTTCTGTCACCGCTGCTGCATGTCGAGTGGCTGCTTTATAAAGCTTTCTATAATGGGGCCAATGTCACTCCCTGTACTGCCCCGGGAAGGCGAGGGGAAACCCGGGGGGAGGACGGCAGCTACAATGGAGTATACATTTCCCGGCTCCCGAACCTAACCCGCAAGTTGTGTAATAATACTGACACACTAATGCCAACCTATACCTCGTACTGTGCACCCGGGCTCGGGAGGAAAATGGCCACGTTAGGAAATGGGATCAAGTGCTTAGCTCACCAAGGATGGTCTAGTAGGGCTAGTTCACACGGGGCAAGTTGGCAGCGGATTTTGACGCAGAATCCCCCTCAAAATCCACTGCTCCCATTGACTTCAATGGGAGCCGCTCGCTTTTTGTTTCCGCTAGCTGGGAGCGGAATAAAGAAGCGTGCTGCCCTATCTGGTTCCGGCCCATTCATTTGGGCCTAATCCATCACGGAATGCCGCGACAGAATGTGTACACGCAGAACTCCGTGTGAACTAGCCCATACTGATACGTTATAGTAAACCAGTGGTTATGTGAGATTTAAAGGGATCCTATCATTTAAACTCAATTTTTTCTACCTATCACGTAGGAAAAGCCTTAAGAAAGCCTATTCTTCGCCTACCTTTAGATGTCTTCTCCGGGCCGCCATTCGGTTAAAATCCCGTTTTTTGCCAGTATGCAAATGAGTTCTCTCGCAGCACTGGGGGCGTCCCCAATGCTGCGAGAGAACTCTCCAGCGCCGCCTCCATCTTCTTCAGGAAAGGGCTCTCTTCGCGTCTTCTTCCGGCGCTGTCTTCAAACTTCTAGGCCTCAGACCTAGGGCAAAGCCGAATGTGCATGCCCGCTGGCCACAAGAAAATGGCCCCTTACAGTTAGAAGTTTTAAGCCAACCCCTGGAAGAAGACGCCTGAAGACCCCGTTCCTGAAGAAAAGGGAGGCGGCGCTGGAGAGTTCTCTCGCAGCATTGGGGACGCCCCCAGTGCTGCGAGAGAACTCATTTGCATACCGGTGAAAAACAGGATTTTAACCGAACGGCGCCGCGGAGAAGACATCTAAAGGTTGGAGAAGAATAGGCTTACTTAGGCTATTCCTATGTGATAAGCAGAAAAAACTGAGTTTAAATGATAGGATCCCTTTAAGAGTAGGCCAAGGTGTGGCTACAGCCTCGGAGTATATACAAGATTTATATAAAACAATATTTCGGTATAACTCCCTTAAAGTGGAAATCGAACCTCTCCTGACGTGTCTGCTTTAGTATTCTGTATAATATAACAATGCTGATATATCTTTTCTGGCGATTCTGCATTGTTCTGTTCCTCTGTTGTTCCTCCTACAAATTTATGAATAAATTGACAGCCAGGTGTTACCAGTTGGAGGCCACTATTATCAGACTGTGTATGGACATGGCCTTTTTACAAGGGGAAAGAGAATACCCACTTCTCATTTTATTCATACAATTCCAGGAGGAATAACAGAGGAACAACACAATATACAGTATATGAGAAGATGCCCAGAATTGCCGTTTAATAATGAGGGAAGTGTTTACTAGAAGACATGTCAGGGGAGGCGAAGGTTTAGGACATTTATTTTGGGTTAAAAAGAAAACTTTTCATGGTTCTGTTATCACATGATCCCTCTCAACTGCTTAAGCCGTATGAATTGTATATCAGCTGCTGATTGGATGAAAGGGATCATGTGATACACCATGTGACTACTCAGCATCGCCAAATCCTCACTCTTTAGACCCTATGTTTGCCACTTCGAGGGACCAAATAGTAGATTTAAAAATAGATTTATAAGGGGATCACTAATGCTTTAAAGAGGGCGTATTGATGGGTTCTCTATGGACATCCCCTTTAAATGGGTCATCATATTGAAATAGTAGCATAAAGAATAGAAGTCCCCTTTAAATATGTCATACGATTGATAGATTGACCAAAAAAAGACATCACCTTTAAATATGTTACCATACTCATATAGTAGTGTAAGATTGGAGATCCCCTTTAAATATGCCACCATACTGATATTATAGTATATGAATAGACATTCCCTTTAAACGTGTTACCAGACTGATATGGTAATATAAGAATGGACATTCCCTTTAAATAAGTCATCTTATTGTTATAGTAACAGTAGAGTGGACATCCCCTTTAAGCTGATTTCTACATCTCCGTAGACATATATCCTGTACCCGGCATTAACCCTTAACTAGTCCCGCTCTGGTCCCTGTGTGGGTGTATTATTAACCCCTTCCATGTCTTAGTATTAGTTCACCCTTAGTTCCGCTCTCTGCATCTACACTCCAGCTGCTGAGAGGAGCCTCCAGTCCTGACACACGATTCACTCATCCTATGATTTGCAGGAGTTAGGTTACCGTTTCTCTTTTAGTTGCATCCATCCCTCAGATTAAGAATCGAGGTTTCCGTATCTTTAGGTATTAAGGCTGCAACCGTTTTGTGCTTTCAGATGGATTCTGTGGATAATTTCACCTTGTCCAACACTCCGTCACGTGACGAGGACTCAAAATCTCAGGTCATATCCCGCTCCAGATCGCCATCGACCATGAGTGACATTGAAGCTGGCGAGGTAACACTTCCTGTTGCCTCTTGATCCCCTGGAATATGCAGGGCTGGACCTTGTATCCTACAGGATCTAGAGCTTGAGAATGATGCACATTAGATTCCTGAGAGAAGATGCTCAGATATCTAGAACTTTGTCTTCCATTTTTTTGTTAGAGGGATTACCCAAAGTATCTGGGCCCCTATACCTTATCTCTAACAGGCCCCCAAAACTGAGCCCTTTCTGTAGTTATTGAAATAGGAATCTTGGTACTGCCCTGTCAACCTAACACATTTTACTGTTGTTAAAGAATCCTTGGTAACCATGTTGTCAGACTTGATTTATGGCAAAGCTGGCACTGTGGATCTCTGGGACTACAACAGAGCCTGAGAATAAAGTGGCTGCAGCAGTGGTGTAGCTCTGCCTCCTGCTGTAGCTGGTGTTGCTCTGCCTCCTGCTGTAGCTGGCGATGCTCTGCCTCTTGCTGTAGCTGGCGATGCTCTGCCTCCTGCTGTAGCTGGCGATGCTCTGCCTCCTGCTGTAGCTGGCGATGCTCTTCCTCCTGCTGTAGCTGGCGATGCTCTGCCTCCTGCTGTAGCTGGCGATGCTCTGCCTCCTGCTGTAGCTGGCGATGCTCTTCCTCCTGCTGTAGCTGGCGATGCTCTGCCTCTTGCTGTAGCTGGCGATGCTCTGCCTCCTGCTGTAGCTGGCGATGCTCTGCCTCCTGCTGTAGCTGGCGATGCTCTGCCTCCTGCTGTAGCTGGCGATGCTCTGCCTCCTGCTGTAGCTGGCGATGCTCTGCCTCCTGCTGTAGCTGGCGATGCTCTGCCTCCTGCTGTAGCTGGCGATGCTCTGCCTCCTGCTGTAGCTGGCGATGCTCTGTCTCCTGCTGTAGCTAGCAATGCTCTGCCTCCTGCTGTAGCTGGCGATGCTCTGCCTCCTGCTGTAGCTGGCGATGCTCTGCCTCCTGCTGTAGCTGGCGATGCTCTGCCTCCTGTTGTAGTTGGTGTAGCTGTGCCTCTTGCTATAGCTGGCGTAGCTGTACCTCCTGATGTAGCTGGTGTTTTTCTGCCTCCTGCTGTAGCTGGCTTTGCTCTGCCTCCTGCTGTAGCTGGGGTATGTGGCCTTTTGCTGTAGCAAAAGCTCCATTAGAGCTGCAACCCCATTATTGTCAGTGCTTCATTATCAAACCCCTGGATTGTGGCAGGGAGGAGATTTAATGGCGGGATCTCTGATGTCATCTAATTCTTCCTTTCCAGACGGCAGATCACCCCCCGCGCTCCGCGCAGACACCGACAATCAGAGCTTCATACCTGAGTTCAGGCTCCTCCACTCCAAAGGTAATATAAGTGTCCTCCCTCCGGATGGCGATACTTCTGTCCGGACTGCAGACTTTCCCTATGTCCATTAGCCATGATTTACAAGAGCAGGAGATTACAGCGCTGTACACACTTATGTCCAGGAGTGACGATTATTGTTTTTTTCTTGTCTTGTAGCCCAAAGCTCATCAGTTTGTTGTCAAAACCTTCAACACACCAACAAAGTGTAACCAGTGCACCTCGCTGATGGTGGGGCTCATCCGACAGGGCTGCACCTGTGAAGGTCAGTAGTGAATTCTAAATTAGGGGATCCCCAACAAGGGCAGAGAGAAGCTGAAAGGAGGGTTCTTTCCACTGAGGACCCAGTCCGACATGCATTACCCTGCCAGCCCATAGATTTCATGGGATAACATGTAGTATTAGTTTCTCCTGTGGGGGTGCTGTAGATTACCACTGATCTCCACGGACCCATCATCAAGACAGCCTGCAATCCACTTATTATTGGCGGAGAACTCTAACAAAACATCTCTCTTGTTTTTTTCTTTACAGTGTGTGGTTTTTCTTGCCATGTTACCTGTGCGGATAAAGCCCCTTCAGTGTGTCCCATCCCTCCTGACCAGACCAAGGGACCCTTGGGCATTGATCCCCAGAAAGGAATTGGGACAGCTTATGAAGGCCATGTCCGTGTAAGTGACCTTGCTGGAACTTGTAGTGCAAAAAAAGCTAAGGATTGTCTGAAGGTATAGATTCTCTGTGCCCATGTCCCTATGACAGTAGCTGTCAGTGAACTGAACAGGAAGTGTTGTCATGGGGAACAGCAATGAAAACAGGTACATAAGAGTGGTGGGGAGCACCGCTGTCTGAAAAGGCTATGGTACCCACTACGCGTCGCATCCAAGAGTCACATGGTACAGCAGCAACTCAGTCTCATTCAAGTGAATGGTTCTAAGTTGCAATACCAAGCACGGCCACTATACAATGTCCATTGATATTCATTGAAGAGGCCTCAATGCTCACCCAAAGGTGGCAGCCACTTAAAGCAGCTAGTCTGTAGGGGTCTCCGGTGTCAGATCCCTCCATCCCCACCTACCAATCATATATTGAAGGACCTTAGGTTAGATCATTGGTATATAATTCCTGTGAAACCCCTTTAAAGAGACTTCAGCCTATTGAGGAAAACATGGCTGCTTTCAACTTATTACAGCCCCCCCACGTTGTTTGTGGTATTGCAGTCATGGAGCTGAGCTGCTATACCACACACAAACATGTAGGCAGGGGTGGCGCTGTTTCTTTAAGAAAGCTGCCATGATTTCCAAACCCGGACAACACCTTTTAATAACTGTAGTCAGTCCAGTATAGAATGGCGCGGTTAGTGTGCACAATACTATATTGATGACATTGCATTCATTTTTCAGGTGCCCAAGCCGGCAGGAGTGAAGAAGGGCTGGCAGCGGGCTCTGGCGGTAGTCTGTGACTTCAAACTCTTCTTATATGATATACCGGAAGGGAAGACGTCTCAGCCCTCTTGTGTAGTGAGTCAGGTGATTGATATGAGGTGAGTATTGCACCCTGTCCTTGTGATCAGTGGGGGTCCGAGCAGTCATTCCACCCCCCCACCCCCACCCCCTGACTGATTTACTGGAACACCCCTTTAATGGTGGCCATATTAGTTCTTACCCTGCTGGTCATTGTAGTGAACGAGCCTCTGATTCCTCCTATGTGTTGGCTGCAGGGACGAGGAGTTTGCAGTGAGTTCGGTCCTGGCATCGGACGTCATCCACGCCAATCGCAAGGATATTCCCTGCATTTTCAGAGTAAGTGACACATTCACTGCAGCCTGTATTACATGACTGTAGGGTTATGTAGTCTGTTACCATGGCTCTGCCTAGGTGCTGTATACATGATAGTATATTTTTCAGCACGACTATTTGCAGAGTTACTTTATTTTTCTGGTAGATGCAGTAATATGGCGGTAATGTATTACTTAGCGGTGGTAACATCTTCTGCGTCTTTTCCAAGGTGACGGCGTCGCAGTTGTCGGCGTCCAGCAATAAGTGCTCGATCCTGCTCCTAGCCGACAGCGAGAACGACAAGAGCAAGTGGGTGGGAGTGCTGAACGAGCTGCACCGGATCCTGAAGAAGAACAAGCTGAAGGACCGCTCCGTCTACGTGCCTAAAGAGGCGTATGACAGCACGCTGCCGCTCATCAAGAACACGCAGTCGGCCTCCATTCTAGGTGAGTACAACAGAGAGCAGTCGGATGCTCGGACCTGACCGATTCCTCCCATCTATTGTCTACGGTGGTGTTATAGTCATTAGATTTATCATTTATATTCACTTGTTTATGTGGTTGCAGATCATGAGAGAATAGCCCTCGGGAACGAAGAAGGATTGTTTGTCGTGCACGTCACCAAAGATGGTAAGAGAGACAAGATGTGCAATACAGAAAATATCCAAAAGTGTTTTTTTTTTTTTTTTTGCCTTATGGAAACCATCAACAAGTAGGCTAGATGCTGCTGACTGATTGTGTTATGGGAAGATACACTGTAAGGCTTGGTTCACATCTGTGTCAGAGTCTCCATAAAGAAAATCATCGGAGAGAAAAGTCCTACATATTGGAAACCCGGCACACCCCCATTATAGTCTATGGGTTCCCTGGGTAGCCGCTGTTTTAGCAGACTGGCTCTCAGTCGTCGGGGACCCTCTTTGATGGGTTTATACTAATATCATTATGTATATGGAAAAGAAGGGGTTAATGTCTGTCCCTCTGTTGGTCTATACCAGTGATGGCGAAACTTTTAGAGACTGAGTGCCCAAACTGCAACCTGCTAATTTATCACAAAGTGCCAACGCTGTAATTTGAAATTACAATTGCACACAATTACAGACCGGTAAAATATGGTCATATGAATGGGGCTCTATAGTGCTTTATGCTCCACTGTGACCCCCACACAATACAATCTGCTCTACAGTGGCCCGCACACAGTATAATCTGCTGCACAGTGACCCCCACACAGTATAATGTGCTCCACAGTTGTCCCCACACAGTATAATCTGCTGCACAGTGGCCCCCACACAGTACAATCTGCTCCATAGTGGCCCCCACACAGTATAATCTGCTCCACAGTTACCCCCACACAGTATAATCTGCTGCACAGTGGCCACCATACAGTATAATCTGCTGCACAGTGGCCCCCACACAGTACAATCTGCTCCACAGTGGCCCCCACACAGTACAATCTGCTCCACAGTGGCCCCCACACAGTACAATCTGCTCCACAGTGGCCCCCACACAGTATAATCTGCTCCACAGTGGCCACCACACAGTATAATCTGCTCCACAGTGGCCCTCAAACAGTATAATCTGCTCTACAGTGAGCCTCACACAGTATAATCTGCTCTACAGTGAGCCCCACACAGTACAATTTGCTCCACGGTGCCCCCCCACACAGTATAATCTGCTCCACAGATGGGTGCCCAAACAGAGGGCTCTGAGTGCCACCTCCGGCACCTGTGCCATAGGTTCGCCATCAAGATGTCTATACCAAAAAAAGTTGTTAATTCTTTGAGGTCTGTAGCAGTAATAGGGTTACTTTTCTATACCTGTGGTCTACTCACCCGCCTCTCCAGGATAACAGATATAGCTACACACCTGCTTGTTGACTGTTTCCAACAGTAGATTCTCTCTGTATTGTAAAAATAAGTTACAATTGTGATAAATCATATGCAGAATTTCAATTGTTTATAGAGAGAGTATTTGGGATCTGGTTTATTTGGGCAAGGCACAAAAGCTGCTGAGTCCCGTGTCCATAAATTGCTGCTTGTTCCGTAGGAGCGCTGACTGTTTCCTCTTGTCCACAGAGATCATAAGGGTTGGAGACAACAAGAAGGTTCACCAGGTGGAGCTGATACCGCACGAGCAGCTGATCGCCGTCATATCAGGGAGGAACCGCCACGTCCGGCTCTATCCTATGGCCTCACTAGACGGGAGAGAGGCCGAGTTCTTCAAGCTGGCCGAGACCAAGGGCTGCCAGGGTATAGTGTCGGGTCAGGTGCGGCACGGCGCCCTCACCTGCCTGTGCGTGTCAATGAAGAGGCAGGTTCTCTGCTACGAACTGAACCAAAGCAAGAGCCGGCACAAAAAGATCAAGGAGATCCAGGTTCCCGGCAACGTCCAGTGGATGGCCATCTTCAATGAGCGCCTCTGCGTGGGCTATCAGTCGGGATTTATCCGGTATCCATTACACGCCGAAGGCAGCCCGTACAGCCTCCTCCACTCTGACGACCACACGCTCTCCTTCATCACGCAACAGCCCACGGACGCCATTTGCGCAGTCGAGATCTCAAATAAGGAATACCTGCTGTGTTTTAGCAGCGTTGGGGTTTATGTCGACTGCCAGGGCCGGAGGTCGCGGCAGCAGGAACTCATGTGGCCTGCGGTTCCATCAGCGTGCTGTAAGTGGGAAAATGTATAAAATACCGACCCCACTGTTGTCTAGATCCAGAATGGCACCGCACGTCGTAACCAATGACCTGTCGCTTCTACTTGCAGGCTACAATGCCCCGTACCTCTCTGTGTATAGCGAGAATTCAGTCGACGTCTATGACATTAATTCCATGGAGTGGATACAGACTATCCCCCTTAAGAAGGTAAGAACACCCCCCCTCCCCCCTTTTTAACCAGTTCTGGACCACCCATAGACTATATGCTTCCGGGCGGTCACTGTTATTCTGCAACGATGTTCCCATATGGCGTTGCAATCTTAATGTTGAGCAAATCATTACCCCCCCGTGCACTTTCTATACCGATCCTCTTTTCTTTCGCTCTCAGGTGCGGCCACTGAACGCTGAAGGTTCCCTCAATCTCCTGGGGTTGGAAACAATACGTCTTATATATTTCAAGAATAAAATGGCAGGTGAGAGAGACCAATGGAAATTCTACAAATTATTCCTCCCTGTCCTGTAGTCTTGTTTCACATCCCCCGCCACCCCCACCCAGGGACCTCTGTCCTGACTTTACCTCTTTGTTTTGTAGAAGGGGACGAGCTGGTGGTTCCCGAGACGTCAGACAATAGTAGGAAGCAAATGGTGAGGAATATTAACAACAAACGGAGGTACTCCTTCCGTGTGCCAGAGGAGGAGAGGATGCAGCAGAGGAGGTAGGAAACCACTTAAAGCACCCGATCACCATGAGCAGTCCACAGCAGCCAATGAAAAGGCAAAATCTTATGCACGAAAAAATAATCAGCCGTCTCCAGAGATTGGTTATACAGTTTAGGCAGCGCAGAATAGTGAGCGCAGCTCTGGAGTATAATACAGGATAAGTAATGTAATGTATGTACACAGTGACTGCACCAGCAGAATAGTGAGCGCAGCTCTGGAGTATAATACAGGATGTAACTCAGGATCAGTACAGGATAAGTAATGTAATGTATGTACACAGTGATTGTACCAGCAGAATAGTGAGCGCAGCTCTGGAGTATAATACAGGATAAGTAATGTAATGTATGTACACAGTGACTGTACCAGCAGAATAGTGAGCACAGCTCTGGAGTATAATACAGGATGTAACTCAGGATCAGTACAGGATAAGTAATGTAATGTATGTACACAGTGACTGTACCAGCAGAATAGTGAGCACAGCTCTGGAGTATAATACAGGATGTAACTCAGGATCAGTACAGGATAAGTAATGTAATGTATGTACACAGTGACTGTACCAGCAGAATAGTGAGCGCAGCTCTGGAGTATAATACAGGATAAGTAATGTAATGTATGTA
The DNA here is from genome assembly GCF_031893055.1 of Leptodactylus fuscus. Lineage (NCBI taxonomy): Eukaryota > Metazoa > Chordata > Amphibia > Anura > Leptodactylidae > Leptodactylus > Leptodactylus fuscus. The sequence goes on along the minus strand of NC_134267.1, from coordinate 21,798,192 downwards.
CACAGTGACTGTACCAGCAGAATAGTGAGCGCAGCTCTGGAGTATAATACAGGATAAGTAATGTAATGTATGTACACAGTGACTGTACCAGCAGAATAGTGAGCACAGCTCTGGAGTATAATACAGGATAAGTAATGTAATGTATGTACACAGTGACTGTACCAGCAGAATAGTGAGCACAGCTCTGGAGTATAATACAGGATGTAACTCAGGATCAGTACAGGATAAGTAATGTAATGTATGTACACAGTGACTGCACCAGCAGCATAGTGAGCGCAGCTCTGGAGTATAATACAGGATAAGTAATGTAATGTATGTACACAGTGACTGTACCAGCAGAATAGTGAGCGCAGCTCTGGAGTATAATACAGGATGTAACTCAGGATCAGTACAGGATATGTAATGTAATGTATGTACACAGTGACTGCACCAGCAGAATAGTGAGCGCAGCTCTGGAGTATAATACAAGTACAGTGATTTGGTGATCCTCACATTGCTCCCTTTCACCTCTCCCCTCACTGACATGACCGTCCATTTCTATCTTACAGGGAGATGTTACGAGACCCAGAAATGAGAAACAAGCTGATTTCCAACCCAACGAACTTCAACCACATAGCACACATGGGGCCTGGAGACGGGATCCAGATACTGAAGGATTTGCCTATGGTGAGAGATGAGCGGCTGCTGTACTGTACGGGCCTGTCTCAGAGTTCATCTTTGATATGTACACTGTTGGCCAAAAGTATTGGCCCTCCCTGCAATTCTGTCAGATAACACTTGTGTTCTTCCAGTAAATGATTGCAATCACAAACTCTTTGGTAATATCTTCATTTATTTTGCTTGCTATGAAAAAATACAAAAGAGAATGAAAAAAAAAGTCACATCATTGATCATTTTACACAAAACTCCAATAATGGGCCGGACAGAAGTATTGGCCCCCTCAGCCTAATACTTGGTAGCACAACCTTTAGACACAATAACTGCGCACAACCGCTTCCGGTAACCAGCAATGAGTTTCTTACAAGGCTCTGCAGGAATTTTAGACCATTCTTCTTTGGCAAACTGCTCCAGGTCCCCCCTGAGATGTGAAGGGGGCCTTCTCCAAACTGCCACCAAGAGATCTCTCCTCTCCCACAGGTGTTCTATGGGATTCAGGGCTGGACTCATTGCTGCCACTTTACAAGTCTCCAGGGCTTTCTCTCACCACCATTTTCTAGTGCTGACCTGAAGTGTGTTTTGGGTCACAAACTTCTTGATGACACTGCGCACGGTAGACACAGGAACATTCAGGTCTTTGGAGATGGACTTGTAGCCTTGAGATTGCTCATGCTCCCTCACAATTTGGCTTCTCAAGTCCTCAGACAGTTCTTTGGTCTTCTTTCTTTTCTCCATGCTCAATGTGGTGCACACAAGGACACAGGGCAGAGGTTGAGTCGACTTTAATCCATTTCAACTGGCTGCAAGTGTGATTTAGTTATTGTCACCACCTGTTAGGTGCCTCAGGTAAGTAACAGGTGCTGTTAATTACACAAATTAGAGAAGCATCACATGACTTTTCAAACAGTGCCAATAATTTTGCCCACCCCCTTTTTTATGTTTGCTGTGGAATTATATCCAATTTGGCTTTTTGACAATTCTTGTTCTGGTTTTTGATTGAAGACAAATTAAATGAAGATAATAATAACAAAGAATTTGTGATTGCAATCATTTAGTATTATCTGACAGAATTGCAGGGGTGCCAATACTTTTGGCCAACACTGTACAATATAGAAAGTGTCTACAGTGGATTCCTTTGTTCCGGCATCTGATGGTTGAGCAAAAACTTCAGGACAATTTGTAATCTTACTGGATCACAAGTAGAGATGAGCGATCAGTTCTGAGACCCCCAGAGTAATATGTGGCAGGAGGTGTCAGTGTTATATTTTAGCCTCAATCTCTGTAAGTTTTTTATACTTTATGTGCGCTATATAATCCCGCCATTCCTGAGGGGCTCGGGGGCCCTCCCATTACAAGTCTTCTTCAGTCGTGTCTTTGTGGCGGTATTAGGTTTGTAAGTGGCGAAGCCTCCGGGCTCTCTAAAGAGGATCATCTATAAGGGTTAAACTACTGCTAAATGTTCTCACTCCTGGAACCAGATTTTGGGGTTGAGTCCTGTGCCTGACTTTTATCTGGAGAAGACAAGTGGGAGGTGGACCCTGCTGTCAGCCAATCAGCATTACCCAGCTTTCCCATCCATTGTCATTGGCTGCTAGAAGGTGACAGTCAGGAGTCTCCTCCCAGTTGTCCATTCTAGCTTAATGCCAGGCGCAGTGCACAACCCCAAATCTTCTCATATTAGATTAACCCTCTCACTCTGCAATGACTTGCATGCTCCTACCTGGCATACTGATCACTCTGCAGCAACTTACCGCAGCAATACCTACCACTGGCCAGCAGAGGGGGCTCTGTGACCCTCCAGTCTCTCTATAACTGGGTTTATCACTTCTTTGTATCGTTCTGCACCTTTAATATCCATTTCTAGTCTTTAACACTTTCTACATCTCTGCTTGCTGTCAGTAAATGCAAACCCTGTTCCAGACCCAAATACATCTCACAGCTGAGAGTTTGTTACAGTTGCATCCCGTCTGAGTGAAACAACCTGGACCCCAGCCAGATACTCTTTATCTGCCCTGATACATTGTAACAAACAGCCAGGACAGGCATTGTTACTGCAGCATGGAGAGGTCTCCTGTCATCATGACTGTGCCTAATGGATTTCTCCCCTAGGAGGTTGTTACCGCTGACACTGGAGCCTTCTCCGCCTTGATTGTGTCTTCTTTATTCTGTCTTTTTTTTTACTAGTCCAGGTCCCCTAATCCATCCCCCCTCCGCCATCACTCCAGCCTGATCTCCACTCCAAGCAACTTTGAGCACGTCTATCACATGACTGCAAATTCTGCTGAAAACTTTCTGTCCTCCGATCCCGTACACCCCGCCACCTCCTCCTACTCCTCCCCGTCTCTCAGCACTACCCCTGGCTCTCACAGGGTAGGCACAGCCGAGCCCCTTCGCTGTACTAACCTGTGTGGTGTGCCTGCCTCCATGTCACCGCTGTACGCCTCTGCTTGTCACTGCTCCATGGCACAGCCCTCATCTGTGCCCTCATGTCTGCCGGTCATGGCTGCTCCATGTCAGTGATAGTCACACATTACACCTCATCATAACCTCATCCCCTGCGGCTGCTTCACATCTCCGACCTCCCTGCCAGTGCCCCTTAATATCACATCATGATCTCTCGTATGGCTGCTTCACATCAGCTCTGCTCACTTCCCGCTCTCTGCTCCCCTCTCCTCCAGGTCTCTGCTCCCCTCTCCTCCCAGTCTCTGCTCTCCTTCCCTCTCTCCTCTCGTTCTCTGCTCCTCTCTTATCCTGGGCTCTACTCCCCACTCTCCTCCCTTCTTTCCTCCTGGTCTCTGCTTTCCCCTTTCTGTTCCTGCTCTCTGTTCCCTTCTCTGCTCTCCTCTCCTCTCTGTTCCTCTCCCTCCTTCCAGTCTCTGCTCTTCTCTCCTCCTGGTCTCTGCTCTTCTCTCTCCTCCCGGTCTCTGCTCTTCTCTCCTCCCAGTCTCTGCTCTTCTCTCTCCTCCGGTCTCTGCTCTTCTCTCCTCCCGGTCTCTGCTCTTCTCTCCTCTCAGTCTCTGTTCCTCTCTCTCCTCCCGGTCTCTGCTCTTCTCTCTCCTTCCAGTCTCTGTTCTTCTCTCCTCTCTGTCTCTGCTCCTTCCTCTCTCCTCCCGGTCTCTGCTCTTCTCTCCTTCCAGTCTCTGCTCCTTCCTCTCTCCTCCCAGTCTCTGCTCCTCTCTCCTCTCGGTCTCTGTTCCTCTCTCTCCTCCCGGTCTCTGCTCTTCTCTCTCCTTCCAGTCTCTGCTCCCCTCTCCTCTTTCCTCCCAGTCTCTGCTCCTCTCTCCTCTCGGTCTCTGCTCCCCTCTCCTCTTTCCTCCCAGTCTCTGCTCTTCTCTCTCCTTCCAGTCTCTGCTCCCCTCTCCTCTTTCCTCCCAGTCTCTGCTCTTCTCTCTCCTTCCAGTCTCTGCTCCCCTCTCCTCTTTCCTCCCAGTCTCTGCTCTTCTCTCTCCTTCCAGTCTCTGCTCCCCTCTCCTCTTTCCTCCCAGTCTCTGCTCTTCTCTCTCCTTCCAGTCTCTGCTCCTTCCTCTTTCCTCCCAGTCTCTGCTCCTCTCGGTCTCTGCTCCCCTCTCCTCTTTCCTCCCAGTCTCTGCTCCTCTCTCCTCCCGGTCTCTGCTCTTCTCTCTCCTTCCAGTCTCTGCTCCCCTCTCCTCTTTCCTCCCAGTCTCTGCTCTTCTCTCTCCTTCCAGTCTCTGCTCCCCTCTCCTCTTTCCTCCCAGTCTCTGCTCTTCTCTCTCCTTCCAGTCTCTGCTCTTCTCTCTCCTTCCAGTCTCTGCTCCCCTCTCCTCTTTCCTCCCAGTCTCTGCTCTTCTCTCTCCTTCCAGTCTCTGCTCCTTCCTCTTTCCTCCCAGTCTCTGCTCCTCTCTCCTCTCGGTCTCTGCTCCCCTCTCCTCTTTCCTCCCAGTCTCTGCTCCTCTCTCCTCCCGGTCTCTGCTCTTCTCTCTCCTTCCAGTCTCTGCTCCCCTCTCCTCTTTCCTCCCAGTCTCTGCTCTTCTCTCTCCTTCCAGTCTCTGCTCCCCTCTCCTCTTTCCTCCCAGTCTCTGCTCTTCTCTCTCCTTCCAGTCTCTGCTTCCCTCTCCTCTTTCCTCCCAGTCTCTGCTCTTCTCTCTCCTTCCAGTCTCTGCTCTTCTCTCCTCTTCTTCGTTGCCTCCCATTCTTCCTCTGCTTGCCATGTCCTCTATACGCCGGCTGTGGGGTTACCGCTGTCACCCTTCTCTCTCTGTCTCGCCTGTGCCGATCTTTTCTCGTTTTATTATTGCAGCGACATTAACCCCTCCCGTCCTGTGTGATCCTACTTGTTATTAGAGGCCTTTCTATTATAACGCACCCGTGCTTCTACAAGCAGAGCTGTCGGTGGTGCTCGCTGCTGCCCCCAATTCCCTGTAAGAGAGAATGTCTTAGTCCTGCCCCTACAGCTGTGGTGTCCTGCCCCTATGTGCTGCCCCCTCCTGGTATCCCCACAGTGTCTTCTCTTGCAGTACTTCCAGTATTAGCCGCACAGCCATGAGGAATGGGGTCGCTGTATATTTCACGTCTTCCATCGCAGGGACATTATATCACCCCATTCTGGTCCGATCTGCTCATTGATCCATTGTGTGTGTTCACGTGACGTGGTGTCTCAGTCTGGATCGTCTCGGCTTTGGCCTCCTGGAGCTTTCCTGTTTGCTGCGCTTATATATATAGGAGCGGGTGTTCTATAGGTTATATATCCTGCGGGGACCTATAGACGTATAACAATGTCCCCTCTCTCCTGTACAGAACCTCCGGCCCCAGGATAGTCGGTCCATGTTCAGCGGCTCGGTCAGTATTCCGTCAATCACAAAGTCCCGCGGTGAGCCCGGCCGGTCCATGAGCGCCAGCAGCGGACTGGCTGCACGTAAGTAATGGGAACACCACAAGCTGCAAACGAAGCGAAATACAGAGGCGACTCATTGAGATCTGGGTAGGACATGCTCAGTGTAGCGAGGGAGAGGAAATAAACTGTGACATGATCTATTGTCAGTGGTGTTATCTATAGAGGTGTTATCATCTATTGTAATCCTGTCTAGGATGTAAATGAGATGACTTCTGCAAAGAAAACCCTACAGAATTGCCAAGAGTCTGTTTTTAGGCTTAGTTGCCAGAGTGAAAATTGCAGGATATAGTCATTTTTACAGGGGTTGTCCACTTTCAGACGAGTATTAAGAGAGAAATCAATTCCTTGCAGTTTTCTAGATCTCTGCTGGAAATCATTCATTCTGCTTACTGCCAGTGGATAAAAACCTGTCCGTGGTCATGATATACATTCCGTGGTCATGTGATGTACAATCTAGGGTCATGTGATGTACAGTCCGTGGTCATGTGATATACAGTCCGTGGTCATGTGATGAGCACACAGGTGCACAGCTTGTTGTCTGGCAGATTTCTGATTCCATCACATGACCATTGGTCTGACAGTGGACGATCCCTTTAAATGTAGATAGGGACATGAAAAATTCTTTTAAAATATCGAAATTCACATTGCAGGGACGTCACAGAACGGCAGCGCTTTACGGCGGGAGTTATCTGGAGGCAGCTACGGGGCAAAGAGACAGCCCATGACGTCGCCATCTGATGGCTCCTTGTCTTCTGGAGGACCCGACCAAGGGAGCGACGCGCCAGCTCGAGACTATGAACGAGAGGTAAGACTTTCCAAGCGGACTGAGGACGTCTGTGGGGCGTTGTGGGAGATGTAGTGCCCAGCTGGCCGTAGCCCTCACAGTGCGGAGCATTATAACATCTCACCCGAGATACTAAAGGGCGTCTCTAACCTTTATGATTATTGACTTATCCTTAGTATAGGCCGGGCCCCCCCACCGATCAGCTGTTAGAAGGGGCTGCAGTGGTCAGGTGAGGGCTGCGGCCTCTTCAGTACTTACCAAGAACAGTGCCATAAGTTGTTTAGTGGCCGTGCTTGGTATTGCAGCTCAGCCCCATTCACTTGAACTTGATGAGGTCATGTGACCAATGACCCCTGATCTGTGGGGGCCTCGGTTGTCTGACCCCCATGATTCTTCCAGTTCTATACCCCCCCTTCAACACTAATGTTACATATTTCATGCAGCTTTCGATGTGACTAGAGACCACTATATATTGTCTTCAGAGATTTAACTCTTCGTTTTTTCTTCTTCAGGATTCTGATTCGCCAAGACATTCAACAGCCTCAAATAGCTCCAACCTAAGCAGCCCCCCAAGCCCGGTGTCGCCCCACAAGACCAAGAGCAGTTCCTTAGAGAGCTCGGACCACGTCAGCTGGGACGCATGAACGTTCTCGCCCCTTCCCGCTGCTCTCAGCTCCTCCCCCCACCTCCCGCCCGCCCTGGACTGGTAAGGAAGGGCCGGCAGGATCCTCTTCTCCACCATCACGGCACCACATTGCCTCCGGCAAGCAGCGTCCGCGGACAGACGCGCCACATTATAGGATTGGTTGCTTTTCATACGATTTACCAGTGAATCCATTAGCCATGAATGGTGGACACAGGATGGAACCATTATAGGAGATCCAGGGGGGGAGTCTGCTGTGTGTCGGGTCACTCCCCCCCGTGGGAGGACATGTGACCGCACCCCCGCTCTCAGCTCACGAGCCCTCGCGTCGTCGATAACGTATTTTACTACAAAGCAGAGTTTAATCTAATAGTACATTGCATATGTATATATAAGGATGGTGTATTAGAGGCCTATTTAAGAGAGATTCTGTCATAATGATCCAGACCACGTACCGTACAATCACGTAATCTTCACGTTTTGCTTCTCACCGTCAATCACGTTTCCAGGTTATACTCAGTTTTCCCACCGCCGTTGTTTTGACGAGGTTCACACGTCACCGGTATTCACCATTCCACACCAATATATTTAATTTCTCAGGAAATTACGTTGTTTGCCGCCCCCGCCTGTCAAATCGCCCGTGCCCCGCCATGATTATCACGTATATACTGTACGCAGGTGAATTTTAATGAATGCAATACTTCCTTTTGACCAGCAGATGTCACTGTCATAAGAGTTTGAATGGTTACTAATAGGGGACAGTGACACCTGCTGGCTGCGAGGTGCAAGTATTTACAAAGTTTTTAAAGCATAGTTTCGAAGGGGGGAGGGGATTGTTTTGTTTTATCTGGAGGGCCATGAAAATGAGTTTTTATGAGTAGGGAAAATTAATGAGATATCTGAGGTGTGAGCGACCCCGGCTGATGCCATGTAGTTAAGATTTTAAAGTGGGGGAGGGGACTGTGATATTGAGCGGCGCCTCCAGTGACATTACATCTGAGTCACATGGCCATACTGCGGCTTAGTCCCATTCAAATGAATGGGGCAGAGCTGCAATACCAAGCACAGCCACTATACGGAGTATGGCGCTGTGCTTGGTACACAGTGAAGAGGCCGCAGACATCAAGCTCATAGTCCCGGACCCGCCCCTTTGACACAGGTGACACTTTCAATCAGATTAGGACGACTTCGAAGCAGGAAGCGACTGCCCGACGAGATTATTTTGGCTGCTGATTTGCTTTTTCCACTACGATTACTAAATAAAAATCAAAAATTGGATCCAGTACAGATTTGGTGGCCATTTCACCACATTCAATAGCCCCTCCAGACCAGAATTCTGCTGCTTTGGATGTTGCTTCAATATTCATCTGCAGTTCTGACTATTGACCACTTGGTGGCGCCTTCAGCAACTTTCCTGTGCCTACAATATACCAAAGGGACATTGTAAAGGTCGGCTCCGTGCTGACCAGCCCAGTAATATCTCCCTATCTGACCGCAAAGAGAAGAGTCTGTCAATCTCGGACACATCCAAGAGCCCCCCGGAGACCGTGTGTCACCCTTAGGAAGAAGGTTCGGGGTCCCGCTCCTCGCCCCTTGCATGTAGGTCATTGTAATTTACATCCATCTGCTTTGTTTGTATTTATTTATTTATTATCAGGATTTTTTTTTTTTTTTTTGTCACCGTCCCATCCCCCACCAAAGTATTCTGACGCCCCTCCCCCGCGTTGTATAAATCCACGTATTGTGCTTTGCGCAGTCTCTGCAAAATAATATTTTTTTTTTCTTTGTGTTTGTTACAATCGAGATGTCATTTTATCTGTTAATATAATATTTATAATCACGATGCTGGTATTTTTTGTTTTTACAATTAATGCTATACAAAAAAAAAAGGTTGAAAAATTAAAAAAAAAAAAAGACAAAAAAATAAATCGGGATCTCGCGTTTTTATATAAGGTGGAAGATCGGTGAGGAATATTACCTCCTCTCTAGTCACATCCAAAGCTGCACTCCTGTTCTTTGCAGCTTCTTTGCGTTACCCAGCAGGGGGCGACAATGAGTATATGGTAGTGGGTGTGTATATAGGGACAAGAACCAGCACAGCAGGATACCCTCTGTATATAAGAGTAACTCTGGAAGCGTAGAGGTATTGTATGTCTTTAAATCCATTAAAGGGGTTTTTCAGGACTTGGCCTTAAGACGTCATCAATGTGTGACTGGTGGGCTCCAACACATGAGCGCTGGACTGAGCTGTACCACGTGACCAATAAAGGCGATGTCATCAGCACAGGACAGAGACCGCTCATTGGTGAGGGTCCTGACCAACTATAAATACATAAGACCTGGCAAACCCCTTAAATTTCACCCCAGCCATAGAAATAAATAATATATCTAACTACCTGCAGCCACCACTAGGGGGAGCTTACTGCAAATCATTATATACAGTGAACTCAATGATAATCCTATGTGTGCAGAGAGCTCCCCCTAGTGGTGGCATGTATATACTAGAATCTAGTTCTGTAGACTACTGACCAGGATCATAGCTCAGGATCTTCTAAATAAGGGTTAAAGGCTGCATGCACACAGAGTTACGCTGGGCTTGTAAAAATACTCATTCACAGCCGTACACGCAAGCGCTGCGGATGGCTCCCGAACACTTCCCATTCACTTAAGTGGGAGCGCTCGTAATGCTGTGAATGAGTATTTTTACAAGCCCCGCGTAACTCCGTGTGCATGCAGCCAAAGAGAGTTGTTCAGGATTAGTGAACCAGAGCTATAGCTGTCTCAGGAGCTCAGAATCCCACCCTCTTGCCGCTTCCTCCCTGACACCTCCCACTTGTCATTAGGGAGTCTAGTTATCCTATCATACAACAAAACTACCGGTACCGATTACTCAGGAACAGTGGGGGCTAGAGAAAAAACTGTACCGGAATCAGTGCAGGAGCGGCTACTCAAGGATGCCAAGAGGTGGTGACAGGTCCTCTGTAAGGGGTTGTCATATATGATGCAGATAAATAGGGGTCACTATACAGCAGGGGTCCTCAAACATTTTAAAACGGGGCCAGTTCACTGTCCCTCAGACCATTGAAGGGCTGAAATATAGTTTAAAAAAAATTTAAGATTATACGCTCCACAGTAGCTTCCACATAGTATTATATGCTCCACAGTACGCACCCCCACACTGTATTTTATGCTCCTTAGTATGCCCCACCACACACACAGTATTCTATGCTCCTCCCCACACACACAGGCCGTAGTTTGAGGACCCCTGCTATACAGCATGCAAAAATAGCATTCACTCTTGGGCCCTGATGTATAAGGGGGCCCCCCAGACACTAGCATAGGGCCCTGGAGGTTTTGAGTCTTGTAGGCCCTACACTACATAGGAAGTGCACAACGTCCATCTCTGAATGGCTGTGCCTTGTTCTGCCCCCTGCTGGGCTTGTAAGAGCCATTACACAGCAGGTCAGGTTCCCTTGGAGTGTTCCTTTACTATCATTGGGGGGAGATTATAGTCCTGGCGATCTCGCTGCCCCGCGCCTCCTCATGGATCTCTGCCAGTTTATAGCTGGTGCCGCTTTCAGACATCATCAAGGTGGCGCAAGTTAATACATTTCCCGAAAAGTCGTAGAAATCAGATTTAATGAAATATCAAATAAACATCTCAAGAGCAATAAACTCCCCGCAGCGCAGGCCGAGGATCCGGGACATTGATGGCGGCTGGTGAAGAAGTCCTGGAGATTTCAGGTGACACAGGGTGCAGCAGCGAGGGCTCAGGGGCACAGTCCTGGCTATAGACTATACATTCAATGGTCACAAAAGGCAGCAGAGAGCAGCAGCAACAAACAGAGACCGAACCGCCCAACACTGAGCAAGAAGGCCGGGGACAAAAAGGTCAGAGGCTTACCATAAGAAAAAGGAACGCAGAGGGTTAAAAAAAAAAAAAAAAAAGCTGCATACTGTGAATTTGCGTAGAATTATATTATCAGTTTTTGAAAGCCGAGTGAAAACAGCTGCAGATCATCAAAGCAAAAATAATAGCACATCAATAAAGGAGCCGGGGTGGCAACTACATGATTTACTTTTCAGTAGTCTGGGAAAGTTGGGTGAAAACAGCTGTGATCAATCTAATGGCCAACAGCCAGCTTTCCCAATGAGAGATAACCAAGAGCCAACTGAGCAGACGACCCTTATATACAAGGGAAAGATCTACAGAATAAATGTCCCGATATGATATACTCCAGAGCTGCGCTCACTATTCTGCTGGTGCAGTCACTGTGTACATACATTACATTACTTATCCTGTACTGATCCTGAGTTACATCCTGTATTATACTCCAGAGCTGCGCTCACTATTCTGCTGGTGCAGTCACTGTGTACATACATTACATTACTTATCCTGTACTGATCCTGAGTTACATCCTGTATTATACTCCAGAGCTGCGCTCACTATTCTGCTGGTACAGTCACTGTGTACATACATTACATTACTTATCTTGTACTGATCCTGAGTTACATCCTGTATTATACTCCAGAGCTGCGCTCACTATTCTGCTGGTGCAGTCACTGTGTACATACATTACATTACTTATCCTGTACTGATCCTGAGTTACATCCTGTATTATACTCCAGAGCTGCGCTCACTATTCTGCTGGTGCAGTCACTGTGTACATACATTACATTACTTATCCTGTACTGATCCTGAGTTACATCCTGTATTATACTCCAGAGCTGCGCTCACTATTCTGCTGGTACAGTCACTGTGTACATACATTACATTACTTATCTTGTACTGATCCTGAGTTACATCCTGTATTATACTCCAGAGCTGCGCTCACTATTCTGCTGGTGCAGTCACTGTGTACATACATTACATTACTTATCCTGTACTGATCCTGAGTTACATCCTGTATTATACTCCAGAGCTGCGCTCACTATTCTGCTGGTACAGTCACTGTGTACATACATTACATTACTTATCCTGTATTATACTCCAGAGCTGCGCTCACTATTCTGCTGGTACAGTCACTGTGTACATACATTACATTACTTATCCTGTACTGATCCTGAGTTACATCCTGTATTATACTCCAGAGCTAAGCTCACTATTCTGCTGGTACAGTCACTGTGTACATACATTACATTACTTATCCTGTACTGATCCTTAGTTACATCCTATATTATACTCCAGAGCTGCGCTCACTATTCTGCTGGTACAGTCACTGTGTACATACATTACATTACTTATCCTGTACTGATCCTTAGTTACATCCTATATTATACTCCAGAGCTGCGCTCACTATTCTGCTGGTACAGTCACTGTGTACATACATTACATTACTTATCCTGTACTGATCCTGAGTTACATCCTGTATTATACTCCAGAGCTGCGCTCACTATTCTGCTGGTACAGTCACTGTGTACATACATTACATTACTTATCCTGTACTGATCCTTAGTTACATCCTATATTATACTCCAGAGCTGCGCTCACTATTCTGCTGGTACAGTCACTGTGTACATTACATTACTTATCCTGTATTATACTCCAGAGCTGCGCTCACTATTTTGCTGGTGCAGCCACTGTGGGAAAAATTTTTTGTCAGAGGTGCTGCAGTTCTGTCTCAGGCACATATATAAAGGATTACATGTGGGATATGATCAGGCACTGGGTCTTACCACAAGGGATTCCCTATATGAAAAGGCTCTCAGTGGATACCTTTGGGTAGTGTACCTCTTGGTGAGATATTGTTGACTATTAGACAAGACTCTGATGCGCTCAGACATTTGCCCAGTTGAGGAGACTTCATTGTACTGACAAGCAGAAGGGTCTTGTCGATGAATTGCTGCCATCTTGGCGGTTCGGTCCTCACCGCTAGGTGGTGTTGGGGGTCGGTGGTTATAGAGGCCTCGTGGTGAGCGCTTCAATCCTGCCTGTGCTGTGGAGTCACACACTGCCCCCTGCTGGTGTCATGATGTGAGGACCATCACATAGAACAGTCGGTCACCTCTAGTATTGACAGGAGGACACAAACAGGACACCCTGACATGTGGATTTAGCCTAACCCCATTGTTGTGCTATAAATGGCGCCACCTTGTGGCCTCGACAGTTATTACATATGGTAGAAATAAATGTAATTGCCCTTTAATCAGACACAGCTCATAAGGCGACTTGTGCATATACATGTATCACCTCTCCAGACAAAATACAAGCTTGGTAAATTAAGGGTTAATCACATTACAAATCCATGTCCCCTCCCCCGATTAGATTCATTCGTTACGGTACAAAAAGCGTTTAATTTTACTTAATTGCAAGAAAAAAAAAAATTCATAACCAGAAGTAATAAAGTGAGATTACCGATCCTTCTCGCTTATATAAAAAGCCAAAATACAAAATCTGAGTGTCCCACTCACTTCTCCGCGGTCGGGGTGACGCCGCTCTCCCATCACGCCAAACCAGTGTCATCCGGAGATACGATCTCGGAGATTTCTCCTCCAAGACCTTCCTCAGGATCAGCTCCATTACAGCCACAGTCTAATTTCCTACTCGGGGCTCATAAGGAACCAAAAACGTCTCTGGGTTTGAGTCGATCATGGCGGCCGTGACTCCGCCCTCACCGGTGGCGCTCTAATGATAATTGAGAAACCCGGCTGGCGATTAGAGCGCAACCTACGACAATCGGACAGTCCGGCCCTTTAAGGCTTCTTGTGCTCTTTGCCCTTCCAGTAATTGCTATACGCCTCCTCAAACATGTTCTTGCAGGAGATGGCGGCCTTCAGCTTGGAGCAGATGAGGAAGGAGCCGCCCATTTTGCGGTGCAGGGAGTAGGTCTCCTCTGGCGGGGGGATGAGCCGGTGCTTTAACATGACGGGGATCAGGCGATGGATCCTCTCCGTGGTGCTCTGAGACCCAAAGTCGAATGGTGTGTCCGAAGCAAAGGCCTCGCCGAGGATCAGGACCGCCTCAAGGTGCGCGTTCTCCATGGCCTGAGGAGGAGGAGGGGCGAGAAGAGGAAGACACAGTCAGGAGCCAATCAGATTTCATTATTTACTCTAACCGGAGCTGGTAAGTGAGACGGAATCGGATTGGCCGCTACAAGAGGCTCCGATTCTTTAAGACTTACCTTCGACTCGTAACCGGTGAGGAATTTCATCTCTATGGACTTCTTCAGGAGCCGCTCTCGGTCTTTGTCGGCTGCTGCGCGAATTATCTGAAAAGCCAAACATACGGGCGGTGGGTGAGCGGGTCTGAAAGCGGCCATGACACAACTACTAGAGAGTCACATGATCGCCCAGGACAGGAGGAGATCATACAATATAACGCACCCACCTCAATATAAGTGTCTGTGAACTGCTCATCGAAGCCGCGCGTAGCTCCGAAATCCAGCAAGGCGACCTATGGCATATACAGAAAAGGGTCACGGGCGGCTTAATATAAGGTCCCAGAAGGATAAGATGGCGGCAATGCAAGAAAATACTGCAGAAAGTAAAACTTGCAGTACTGTTTATATCCAGAAGGGGCAGCAGTGCTATATGTGAATAAACTGAAGGGCCAAAGCCAGGACAAGGCCCGATCCACAACCTGAGGACGGCACAGCAGCTGACTGGCAGACTGGACAATGAGCGCCGCCCCTTTAAGGGCACGTTCACTTTACCTTTTTCAGGTCGGGGTCATAGAAGAAGTTGGACCAGTTCGGGTCGGTCTGCATGAAGCGAAACTCGAAGAGCTCCCTCAGACACAGGTTCAGGATGTTCTCACAGATCTGGAGGAGAAGGAGGAGGAGGAGGATGAGAGTTTTACTCCAAGACCTTCATAAAAGACAGTCAGGGCTATAGAAGAGCGGCCGCCCCAACACTGGGGGTCAGTAAGTGCGCCCCGCTACAGCCAGAGGGGGGACCCCCAAACAACTCCAGAGGAGCCCTAGGTGACCCCCAAGTGACTGCAGGGGCATCTTTACAGCTGCATGGTGGATCAAAGGCAAGTCAGTATGGGCATTATGAGGTTCTGCAGCAGCTGAGGTGTGTATTATGAGGTTCTGCAGCAGCTGAGGTGTGTATTATGAGGTTCTGCAGCAGCTGAGGTGTGTATTATGAGGTTCTGCAGCAGCTGAGGTGTGTATTATGAGGTTCTGCAGCAGCTGAGGTGTGTATTATGAGGTTCTGCAGCAGCTGAGGTGTGTATTATGAGGTTCTGCAGCAGCTGAGGTGTGTGTTATGAGGTTCTGCAGCAGCTGAGGTGTGTATTATGAGGTTCTGCAGCAGCTGAGGTGTGTGTTATGAGGTTCTGCAGCAGCTGAGGTGTGTATTATGAGGTTCTGCAGCAGCTGAGTTGTGTATTATGGGGTTCTGCAGCAGCTGAGGTGTGTATTATGAGGTTCTGCAGCAGCTGAGGTGTGTATTATGAGGTTCTGCAGCAGCTGAGGTGTGTATTATGAGGTTCTGCAGCAGCTGAGGTGTGTATTATGAGGTGCTGCAGCAGCTGAGGTGTGTATTATGAGGTTCTGCAGCAGCTGAGGTGTGTATTATGAGGTGCTGCAGCAGCTGAGGTGTGTATTATGAGGTGCTGCAGCAGCCGAGGTGTGTATTATGCAGCATAATACCCCCAATAATCCCTCACACTTGTCATTACTGTAGTGGCTTCTAGAACCTTAAACCCCCCCCCCCCCCCCAAGCGCTGCCTCGTTGCAGGTTCTCCTCTCCGGTAATTTCTCTGTTTACTAGCGGTAACTTTCCAGCACCCTTGTGCCACATATGGAGGGTCAGGGTGTTATTTTGGGCATGTGATGGCAGCCATAGGCGGGATGTGGCCGCGCTCCAGGGCAGCAGCTGTAGAGCAGGATCTGTCACCCAGCAGACACGTTCCGGGCACACAACCCGCGGACGCTGCTCAAGGTCACTGAAGGTCACTAGTGCGAGAACACGAGGAGAGCAGCACTGGGAACGACTGCCAAGGAGGGGCCCCCTATTGGTTTCATACAGGAACTACGGCAACCCCTGCCATCAATACAGGCTTATTGGTAAAGTAAAAACCCCAAAACTACAAGAACGTGCCCTGAAGCTTACCCCGCCACACAGATCCACAATAACAGTTACCCCTTTATCCAGCAGGTGGGGCCTATATTGTGTTTTGGAGGTCAGTGCGGGGTCGGGTGACACCCCGGTTTGTTTGCTCTGCTCTCCTGCCGGTGTAGACAGGGTCGGGACAAGACGCAGATTGTTGAATGTAAAAACAAGTTTCTCCTTAAATAACCCAAAATAGCAGAACATGAAAAACACAACGGAGACAAACTCACCGAGGCCGAACCTACACGTACAGGGCACTCTGCTGTTAAAGGGACAGCGAACCATTCTGAGAGAGTCCTCCCATATATAAACATCGCCACCCTTATCTATAGGCGGCAAGCGGTATTGCAGCATTGAAGTTTATGTGGCTCAGTCTTTGGACAAGTGCGGCCCTGACAATCACTTTAAATGTGAAGGGGCTTTCTGGTCTTGGAGTAGGCGACTGATGCCTTAGGGTTAGGGTTAATCTATCAATATCAGAGTGTGTGTGTGCGCGTGCGATGTATTACAGGTCACATTCTATCTAACTGCACACCATCTAAGCGGACAAGCTGCAATACCAAGCACTGCCACTATCAAGTAAGTGGTGAGCAAGCACAGACCAAGGCAAGCAAAGTAGCACCTCCGCTGATCAGCTGTCCAATGTCAGAGCAGCACTGGTCTGATATTGAGGACTTGTCTAATCTCTCAGTGACCAACGCTCAGATATCCATGTCCAAACACAGGGCACAGGACTGGATCTTGTGATCAACGAGGGCCCCAGGACTTACCACCGATGCTGTAGGTAGCCCTTTCAAAAGGGAATCCATTATGGTGGACATCTGCTACTGCTAGCTATCACCGTATCCCAAGTCTCTCACCTCATTGCGAGTCTCCTGGCTCAACTGCTCTGCTTGGTCAAGAGGGAAACCGGTCACCAGCTCAGTGGTCAGGACGTGCTCGCTACACAGCTCGTCCACGACTGCGGGCACGTAGAAGAAGGGGTGGTCATTCAGCAGCTCCCTGGGAAGAGCCAATACAAGGAATGAGCACAGAGTCATTCAGCCTTGCCCAATTCATACAGTAAAACATACGGAGCTCGGACATGTTATTTTACTGCTGCCGGATGTCTCCTGCAGGTTTATGACCTACAAAGTAAAGAAGGGCTGCACTTTGGTTAATAGAAAACTTCCTGAGCACCAATAAATCTGTTATGACCAATGGGGAAACCAGGCAGCAAGTGTTCAGTTTCCCTGCAGCTCCCCCACAGGAGAAATGTAGTATTACATGAATGATGTGTGTTGTAATGTGTGCTGGGTCCTCCAGGACTGAGATGCTCTTTGTATCTGCTCTCTAACTTACTAGGGCTTAGATGGGGACTTATCAACCACCCCTTTAAATAAGTTGGGGAGGACGTACTTGAATTTCTTTGCACAGGCGGCCTCTCTCTTGTAGTCGCACTCCAGGGCCAGCTCGCGGCTCAGGACTTCTATCAGATGCTCAGGGAACAGACCTGCAAGAGAAATAATCATCATGTAATCCTTCCTGAGTCCACAGGAGACCTGGTCACCGGCGTCGGCTGAATGGAGTCATTGTTGGGGGACACAGACCGGTGGGCAGAGACATATTAATTATCGGGACATAGAAAGCCTCAAGGTAACGTCTCCGAGAGTGTACGGATGAAAGGCCCCGAAACCATAGAGACTGGGAGGACATCATTATATCCAGATCTTACCTTCAGGCAGAGCGTTGCTCATGTTGAGGACAGTCATGAGATTAGTCACATCGCTGTGAATGCTCTGAGCCACCCCGGGGTACTGAAGAAGGAACCAAACGCAAGAAAGGTTAAAAACATGGAAACCAAATGGCTGGCTGCCAGGAAGGAGCGCGTCAGTGACCCAGAAAGCCCAGAAGTGGAAGAGACCAACCTGAATTTTCATGGCAACTTCTCTTCCATCCTTGAGACGAGCCAGGTGGACCTGTCCAATGGAGGCAGCAGCGAATGGCCGTTCCTCAAAGAACTCCAGCTTGTCCCTCCAGTTGTACCCCAGGTCAGCGTTTAGGGTTTTCTGTTGATAGAGTCACAAAACACATTAAAAGTTGACAAAAAGGGACACAGAGGCTGAAAAGCTCTGCCCAATCGTAGAGAGAACTGTGCAGTCATACAGATACAGCTGTATACACTCATCTCTACGACCAGTGCGAGGATTAACAGGTAGTTACAGCCAGGACAAGGCATGGTAACAAAATACATTAACCCATTAATGGGGAGGAGAAATACTACAGCTGTTGAATCGCTCTGCTGCACAGTTCTCTCTATACACTCCCTGCACTCAAAGCTATGACCAGCGCAGAGAGAAACCTTTTCATGGATCTACCCGTAAGGTGACAAAATACATTATTAATACATTAAAGATGATAAAGAATACGGCTGATTTTGCAGGAGGAGGTTTCACTCCCGAAGCACCCGTTATAATCCTAGAGAGAACTGGGCAGTCATACATATAGATACAGCTGCACAATCCTGTATACAGTCACAGCTATGACCAGTGCAAGGTAATCTCACACAATGCTATTACCCCATTAAGGGTGAGGACCCTGCACCTAAAATTGTTCTGCCCAATCAGAGAGCTGTATGGCTGCACAGTTCTCTCTATGACCAGTGTAAAGAGAAATAGGAAGGTACCACCAGGACGATGCTGGAGCCTAAAGATGAATAACCACAGGACCCCAGGTAGGCAGCATTAACCTTTTCACTGCCCTAAACCACAAGATGTACAACTAATACTGAATATCGGGCTCCTCTAGCAGTGCTGTAGGATTTACTGCAGGTTCAGCTCTGTCCTGAAGCTCTTGGTTGAACACAATGACCATTTCTAGTAGATTTCTGTAGATCTAGAGTTGGTCACCGGCAGCCGAGACTCACCGTCATTTGCTTGATAGGCATGAAGTCGGCGCTCTGTCGCACCCTTTCAAAGACCTTCTGCAGCTGCGGATTGATAAAGGCATCATCTGTACAGAGACAAAGGGACAAGTTGAGGTAGTTTGTATTTCTGGAGGATGACATGAGGTTGTCATCATCACTGACCAATATGTCTCCCCCCCCCCCCCCCCCCTCACCCCTCGGTGTTCATTTCAGGAGAACAGCAGCTGCAGAAAACAACATGACAATGGACGGCGGCTGTAAATAGACCAGGCCAGTCCCTGCCATTGTTGGGCAACAACCCACAAGTGCTGAGGACAAGCAGTCACCGCACTTCTGAGGAGATCACAGAGTCCACTTACTCATCATAAATCTGCCAGGCCACATACCCGGGGGCCGCGCCAGCCGTTATTAATAACCCATAACAAGCTGCCGGCAACCAAGAGTGGAAATGTCCTGGACTGGACTACGAGGAAAGAGGAGAGGTCGCCATAAGAGCACTGGCACATACGGAGAACGCCAAGGACAAGCAAGGCAAGCAGGAATGGAGGTCAAGGCTTACACCTGGCAGAGAGCGGACACTTTGTGGTCCTGGAGTATCTATAAATGGTGCTTGTATAATCTGAATTTAGGACTCTCTTACCCTAGACAATGAGCTGAACAGTGAACCTCAGGGTCAAGCAGCTGCTGCAAAAGCATGTACAAGTTTATGGGGGGGGGAATCCAACATGTTTGGTATCTGCAGCTTATTTTGGATCTCCATTACTCTTAGAATAACCTTCTGCAGGACTCTCCAGGGTTTCGGCAGGTCCCGTTACATACAGTGTTTGCACAGCCTGTTTATTCGCTCTCCCCCCATCTGGTCAGGCAGGAGCAGAGTTCGGGTCGCTGTGCTCCTCTGCGCTGGGAGAGGTGATGTTATACGTCTGATATGTGAGAACACGAAGAGCTGGCACCGCAGCAGAGCGTTCCTTCCGAGTACAGCGAGTGCATTACAATAATAGGAGAAGGCGGTGACATGAAGACCAGTGGTCTTGTACAACAACAGCTGCTGGGCCAGTTATTACACCGGCCTGTAAGGGCAGCCAAAAAAGCTCCCCTCGTACAGAGACTCAGGCAGTAAGACCACCGAACGTACGAGCCTATGACCGAGCACCACACTATAGGGGCGGAAGCCACCATACTGGAGAGAAAATCCTCCCTGATCCGTGGTGCCCAACCCATCTCAAATGGGCATATGAATCTGTAACGTGGCCCCTTATCCAGTGCTATGAGATAAGTTGCTAAGGTGGGACAGAATTCTTAAAGTAACGCAGGACCCCTTTAAGACAAACACGACACTCTCCATGGCAATGAGTAAAAACTCATTAGAAGGCTCCACTCCTGTAGGCGCCACCCGCTGTTTCCGAACCTCACCACCTCGCCATGTTACGCAGTGTCCTGCATGGCGGTGACTGCGATCTGTCAAGACAGGACTGCGGGAAGGCGGCGGGGGACACAATGGCTGCTGTAAACAAGACGAGGAACATTCTGCACAGATTAAGAACCTCACACCGGCAGCCTCGGAAAAAAGATTTACAGTTCCCAAATTAATCGCGCTGATGGGGAGTTTACACAGATTAGGTGACCGCGCTCTGGGCGAATGGAGAGACCCAAAGGTCAGGAAGTGAATGTAACAGGTGGGGGGTAAAGGGGCAAATACGGAACAAATTCTACACAGTACATGAAATGATTCAGAATACACAATACTAATATAATACACACACCCTATAGTATATACACTCGAAACTTTTTTGGAGGAGGAATTCGAGTCCATTTCCTGACCAAAAAACTCCATGTGACCGCAGCCTAAAGGACTCTCAGGATTTTGGAACTTTATATTGACGGCTTATACTTGGGACAGGTGATCAGTGTCAGATTTTGGGACGGTTTGACAAATCTTCTTCTGACACCACATCCAGTCATGTGACACTTCTGCGGATCAGCCCCATTGAAGTGAAGTGTCACTGGGCCATGTATGGTGAAGGGTCTGGTATAGAATAGAGAAGACCCCGCACTCGTCTGAGGACTCTTCTTCAAATATTAAGGACTAGATCAGCTGATCCGAACAGCGTTTGCTCATCTCTATTAAGGACCAAAGTAAATCTCCAGAGTTTTGTTTTGACTTTTCACATCGGGGTTTCAGGCTGGTTCAGACTGTGTATCACATGATCAGAACAGTACCCCGATCCCAGGTCGTCCTCCTCCATTCCTGAGCTCACCATGACTTGCCTGTATCATGGGGGCTGGTTTTCCTATAACCTGGCAGCCCACATAGCACAAGTAGGGGAGGCGGCAGTGGAGTGGCCCAGGGACCGGGCATTGGTTCCAATCACGTTCTAGAGCCCAGAACCTCTAGAAACAGCATCTAAACCCCCCTGGATGAAGCCAGTCAAAAGAGACAGACTGGAGGACCCCTATAAGCATAGCGGGGAGCCTCTACAGACACCCACCTGCCTTAGAAATCGCCACTGCCACAGATACATCTCTATCTCTCTGACAGAGATTTTGGAAATTATCCATGAACCAGGAAGCTCAGGATGAACAGCACACATTCATAGCCTCACATCGTGGACCACACAACAGGGTCCAGGGATCATCTGCACAGCCAGTCCCAGAGCACAGACCGCTGTGAACCGGCCGATGAAAGGTCGTGTGCGCTGGGAGCGATATCACTACATGGCGACATTACCTTGAATACTCAACATCTGGCCGAGCTTCAGGGCAGCGCCACGAACTTTACACAAGGTCCGCACGATCCGCTCGGCATTGGCTTCTGATAAGAAGGGGCTGGAGTCCATGACAGATTTTTTGCCTGAAATGAAATGATATGAAAATGAGAATGAAGATGTCACATCCCGTGTCAATATGTCACAGGGCAGGAGAGGGAAACCAACCATGGTCCTGCTCTAACAGCTGAGGGTTTGTTGCAGTGCGTCAGTCTAGGCCAGTATATATCAGACTGTGTAGCCAAGTAGTTGAGGGCGAGGGGGAGGGGGAGACTCGTCTATCCTGAGTATTAGTCAGGTCATGACCCCCAGAGTCATATCAGTGATAGAATAGTGATGTCACTAGTACAAAATCCAAGAGGGCGCCATTAAGGTGACCAATAAGCCTAAAGTAACGGCACAACTGCCCAACTTCACCCGACCTGCCGAGCCCAGCGAGTAGGCTTACACCAACGTGGCCAATATAAAGAACATAAATCATTGGCGTTTACTCAGCAACAAGCCAAAGCAAAGCCTGAGGGTTCGGCCGATCCACAATAAACAATAAGCCCACGCCCGCTGCAGCAGAGAGAGGGCACATTCCTGGGCACTGCCCCAAGCGGAAAACAACCAGGAATAGCTGAGAGGTGTCAGGGTATCAGTTGTCCATTTAGAGGGGGTGTTGGGTTTCTGTTAGTGGATCCAGGTCATTTTACCAAGATCAGTCAACAGTCTATAAAGCCGGGGTGAATAATACATCGGACCGTGCGGGGGGAATGGGGATTTTTACTGCCCATTTGTATTTTTTACACTCACACAGGTCAACTGGGTCATAAGGAAATCTGGGCTGGCAGCCATTTAGACTCCCAAGGACGGTGCAGACAGAATCAGCGGTGTCACCATGCCTGAACCCCATGTTAGTCTTCCGTGTTGCCTCCACCCACATGCCCCTTTTGCAGGTCACTTCTCTGCCGATGCCGCCATGTCCCTTTAGTAGGCACCCCCCACCCACATGCTCTTTTTGCAGGTCCTTTCACCCATCCAAATGCCCCCTTTGTAGGTCGCCCCACCGCGTGTCCCTTCTACAGGCCGCTCCCTCTAACGTTAATCCCCCGATGCACTATGACCTGTACAAGGTGTCTAACCAGGGCGCCCGCTGTCCTCCAGGCAGACGGTACCAGCTGTCTGACCCGGGGTCCTGGGTGCGAGATCATTAAAAGCTTAAAGGAAACTTGAAGATTTTAAAAGTGAAGTGTTCACCCCTCCCAGACACCACAGCAGAGTATAAGTCTCGGTGACCTGGAGGCGAGCCATACATAGCAGCCACGTGGGCCTCGCCACGATAATCCGGGTCCTGGAGAGTTTGCAGCATGAGATTATAAAGCACAATTGGCAGAGAAGGATCAGGCCGGTCACTAAGAGCGAGGCGACACTTACAGGCCAAAGACTATGTCCGAACCCCAAGATGAAGTTTTGCAGAGGATCAAAGGCTGCGCTCCATTTGGGGGTGCACTTAGCCCCCTTCTTGCCTTGCGTTTTATGATCTGTAGGATATTCCTGCATGTTCAGTAACCTTGCAGATACTCCAACTTACTGATAGCAAAGCTCAGTTAAAAAATTTTTTTAAATATGGCCTTATATTATACACCAGTCACACCCACAATGAAAATATTTCTACTATATCGCGCTAAACTGCAGCCAGAAGATGTGAGTTTGCATCTGAACAACATAGCTTTGATACAGCCGGACATGTAGCATAGAAAGGACACCATCTTGGGGCTGCAGTCGCCACATCAGGTCACACTGCCACACCGCGCTCAGATCACTCACCGTCATTCTCATTTTTCAGGCTTAGGCTTTTCTTTGCCACTTCTGCAAGAGCTCCAATGCCGAGACCCACCGCTAAACCTGGGGGGGCAAAATACAAGTTTATATAATACATATATTATATATAGGAACGCCACAATGTCATTCCTCTTTTCTATGTATTGAGCAGGACTCACAGTCTCTCTATGAGTAGGGGGAGAAGCAGGACTCACAGGCTCTCTCTATGAGTAGGGGGAGAAGCAGGACTCACAGGCTCTCTCTATGAGTAGGGGGAGAAGCAGGACTCACAGGCTCTCTCTATGAGTAGGGGGGAGAAGCAGAACTCACAGGCTCTCTATGAGTAGGGGGAGAAGCAGGACTCACAGGCTCTCTCTATGAGTAGGGGGAGAAGGAGGACTCACAGGCTCTCTCTATGAGTAGGGGGAGAAGCAGGACTCACAGGCTCTCTCTATGAGTAGGGGGGAGAAGCAGAACTCACAGGCTCTCTATGAGTAGGGGGAGAAGCAGGACTCACAGGCTCTCTCTATGAGTAGGGGGAGAAGGAGGACTCACAGGCTCTCTCTATGAGTAGGGGGAGAAGCAGGACTCACAGGCTCTCTATGAGTAGGGGGAGAAGCAGGACTCACAGGCTCTCTCTATGAGTAGGGGGAGAAGGAGGACTCACAGGCTCTCTCTATGAGTAGGGGGAGAAGCAGGACTCACAGGCTCTCTATGAGTAGGGGGGAGAAGCAGGACTCACAGGCTCTCTATGAGTAGGGGGAGAAGCAGGACTCACAGGCTCTCTCTGAGTAGGGGGAGAAGCAGGACTCACAGGCTCTCTCTGAGTAGGGGGGAGAAGCAGGACTCACAGGCTCTCTCTATGAGTAGGGGGAGAAGCAGGACTCACAGGCTCTCTCTATGAGTAGGGGGAGAAGCAGGACTCACAGGCTCTCTCTATGAGTAGGGGGGGGGAAGCAGGACTCACAGGCTCTCTATGAGTAGGGGGAGAAGCAGGACTCACAGGCTCTCTCTATGAGTAGGGGGGGGAAGCAGGACTCACAGGCTCTCTATGAGTAGGGGGAGAAGCAGGACTCACAGGCTCTCTCTATGAGTAGGGGGAGAAGCAGGACTCACAGGCTCTCTCTATGAGTAGGGGGGGGAAGCAGGACTCACAGGCTCTCTCTATGAGTAGGGGGAGAAGCAGGACTCACAGGCTCTATGAGTAGGGGGAGAAGCAGGACTCACAGGCTCTCTATGAGTAGGGGGGGGAAGCAGGACTCACAGGCTCTCTCTATGAGTAGGGGGAGAAGCAGGACTCACAGGCTCTCTCTATGAGTAGGGGGAGAAGCAGGACTCACAGGCTCTCTCTATGAGTAGGGGGAGAAGCAGGACTCACAGGCTCTCTATGAGTAGGGGGTTTGGCCACTACATATCCCAGAGTTCTGCATCTCCCCCTCTACCTTCCGCTGCCCTCAGACCTGACAGACTCCCTATAAGACATGTGGATTTGCAACGTAACCATTTACTATATAAAGAAGTCGTCCTGATAGCTCAATCCCATACACTGCCATGTCTTCTGTCACCCACCGCCCCTGTGGACACCTCCTGATAAACAGAGTTGGTTTTCCGTCACTCTCAGCATTACATGTTATCTGACCACAGAAGTATTTTAGGTATTTTATCCCCCCTATAATTAGTCTCTGATCCTATATCATCACGGGCACCGGGGCTGTATACGGCATTGTGTGGCCACATGATCCACTAGAAGCTCTGCATTGTTTTATCAGATCCTGCGAATAGGTCATTGGTAAAAACTGAATTAAACCAGAACAACCTCTGATCTTTCTCACAGCTGGGGGTTTGTTACAACAGATTCCTGTCTAGACAAGTCAGTGGACCGTTTGGATACTCAAGGTTACTTAAAGATCCAATGATCGGGGTCTGTCATCAGGCGAACGTTTGCATTGTACATGTACAACATTATCATATGTTAATAGTCTTCTAACCCCACTTAGTCCCACCCTGGACCCCCTTTGTTCCCACCCCGTCCACTTGTACCGCCATACAATAATAGTGCCCTTTTCTGTGTAACATATGGTGATGAAGCCTCCATAGTGCTCCCTTCGTCTACCTCACATGAAATAATGCCTTCATACAGAATGACACCTTAGTTTACCCCTACAAAGTAAACACTCCCTTACTGCCCCCTACTGCCAGTATAATGCCAGTGTAAAAACAATGATGTGACCCCTAGACAGTTCCCTGTCCTCCGGACCCCTGCCATTTTGCAGGATCAAGGCAGCAGGGGTCTAGACAGCTACACCAAATTTCCCCAGTCAAGTCCCTTGCACTAGGTCCGTGATGGCGAACCTATGGCACGTGTGCCAGAGGTGGCACTCAGAGCCCTCTCTGTGGGCATCCATCTGTGGAACAGATTATACTGTATGGGGCCAGTTTGCAGCAGATTGTACTATGTGGAGCAAACTGTACTGTGTGTAGGACCACTGTGGAGCAGATTGTACTGTGTGGGGGTCACTGTGGAGCAGATTGTACTGTGTGGGGGCCACAGTGGAGCAGATTGTACTGTGTGGGGGCCCTTCACTATTATTAAAATCACACAGTATCTGTTTTATAGCAGACAAGTGATATTATTACAGAGCATCTGTAATGGTCTACAATTGTGTATCCGCACAGTATTAATCGCAGTGTTGGCTCTTAGTGATAAATTAGTGAGCTTTAGGTTGCCATTTGTGCACTCGGACTCTTAAAGGTTCGCCATCACTGCACTAGGCTCATCCCTGCACTGACACACTGTAGCGAACGACTATGGCAGAGGATTATCTGGAATGGACTTGCGAGCACAGCCACAGCGCCCTGCGATCTCCCGTAGCTTCTGACCCAGCAGAATATCATTACCTCCGAAGTTCGCCAATCTCCCGATCCGTGTCACTGGCACTTTCCGCTCACGCGCTCGGTCACTGAGCTGAAAAAACAAACAGGATTTCATGAAAATGAAGGAGCAACAAGTCTGAACATACACAAAGAACATGAAGAAGGAAAAGTCAATGAGCCATGGGGAGGGGGACACGGAATAAAAGGAGGGACAGGGAGCAGAGCTGGGACTTGTATACGTCGCTGCAGATATTACCACTTTATCTCTCTCACCCGAGTGCTCGATTCATCGGCTTTTCTCTATAATGTCCTATACTGGGTGAGGGAGAGAGTAGATTCTGCCTGAAAACTCAACACCAAATTCCACCCTGAAGCTGCCGGCCATTGTATGCAACGGGAGACAGAAATCGATGTAAGATGCTGCAAAAAACAAGCCCCTACTATCAAAGCAGAGCCCATGAGAAGCTATATAGGGATTCACTACACCCCAGATAGCTGCAGTCGTCCCTTCTGTACGTCCCTTATCTACAGCTTAGCTGTACAGACTGGGACAGGATGTGCCCAGCAACTAGCCAATCAGGTATGGGAAGGGGCAGACTAGTCACCCAGAGACCTGACAACCCCATTAAAAAGTAACCTATTAGTACTAAACTCCCAGGCGATCCAGTCTACTGAATCAACCATTTATTACAGCGCAATACAAGCCCCTCCGCCATGACGGCACGGGAAAGTCACAGGTGCTGCCGAGGTCAGAACAAAGGTAGTGAACCCAAAATATAAGCTGATCCAATATGAAGGGCATCTGACAACATTCACACCGCTGTAAACACTCCTGAACAGAACCCGAGTGACTACTTACAATATTACATCCTATATAAAAGGGGGAGAAAAAATAAGTTGTAAATAAAGTCCCAGCACTTTATAATATGCATTATCCTCCAGTCACATCTAAAGCTGCAGCCCCAATCAGCTGTTACCTTAGGAAACCCACGGCAGCTTATCTGCCCTCCGGACAGTCACATAACCCAACAGCTTAGCAGTAAACCCGAGTTTAGCTTTGGCTGTAGCTGCAGTTTGAGGCCTGAATGGGAGACTTTGTGCCAAGCCCGAGCGAGAAAATATACAAGGCGGAGACCAGACATGTCAGCGGAGGATTGGCACAGACGTGGCGGAGGAGCCTGGCAAAGGTTATATTATATTAAGTCACCGAACCAATCATTACCAGTCATCTATAAATACATTTTGGTAAATTTCTTTGAAGCAGAATAAGTGCAAATACAAAAAAAACTGCAGAGACATCAAAACCTCCTCCATTTACATCATATCCCGGCCAACATAGAGCGGACTCTGACCCCTAGAACTGCCCGCAACACCTGAACTCTACATAGTCTGGTCTGACCAGAGTTACATCCTGTATTATACTCCAGAGCTGCGCTCACTATTCTGCTGGTACAGTCACTGTATACATACATTACATTACTTATCCTGTACTGATCCTGAGTTACATCCTGTATTATACCACAGAGCTGCGCTCACTATTCTGCTGGTACAGTCACTGTGTACATACATTACATTACTTATCCTGTACTGATCCTGAGTTACATCCTGTATTATACTCCAGAGCTGCACTCACTATTCTGCTGGTGCAGTCACTGTGTACATACATTACATTACTTATCCTGTATTATACTCCAGAGCTGCGCTCACCATTCTGCTGGTACAGTCACTGTGTACATACATTACATTACTTATCCTGTACTGATCCTGAGTTACATCCTGTATTATACTCCAGAGCTGCGCTCACTATTCTGCTGGTGCAGTCACTGTGTACATACATTACTTATCCTGTATTATACTCCAGAGCTGCGCTCACTATTCTGCTGGTACAGTCACTGTGTACATACATTACATTACTTATCCTGTATTGATCCTGAGTTACATCCTGTATTATACTCCAGAGCTGCGCTCACTATTCTGCTGGTGCAGTCACTGTGTACATACATTACATTACTTATCCTGTATTATACTCCAGAGCTGCGCTCACTATTCTGCTGGTGCAGTCACTGTGTACATACATTACATTACTTATCCTGTATTGATCCTGAGTTACATCCTGTATTATACTCCAGAGCTGCGCTCACTATTCTGCTGGTGCAGTCACTGTGTACATACATTACATTACTTATCCTGTATTATACTCCAGAGCTGCGCTCCATACTCTGGCAGTTTTTTAGGTCAGAATATTTTATTACTTCCAGTCCCCAGAGCGCCCCTGTGTATAATACCAGCGTTGTATATAACGGCCATACTGTATAACCACAGATCACACACGGACATGACTGGAGCTTTCTAAGACTCGCACAACCTCATAAAGCTGAATCACGTCTTCCAGCAGCGTTCACACCATGCTCAGGGCTGCAGACATAAATGATGTGGCACAGGGACGTGCAAAAAGACACATGAGCCCGCAACGCTTTTCACCGAGTCATCAGGCTTTTCAGAGCTGGTAATCTGCCCGGCACGTACAGGGCTTTAGATATAGAAACAGCCCTGCCGAACTCATATTAAGTGGATTTAATGGGGTGTGAATAAGAGAAACATTAAAAAGAACAAAAGCCCACACTATTCATCTTGAGCTTGCTGGTTCGTGAATAAAATACCAGGGACTACAGTGAAGACTGACATAAACAGAGAAGAAACTAAGAGTTGCAGAAATATGGATGTACCATTTGTTTATGAGGCTTGTTCTCGGGGTTGGACTTGGCCTCCCGGGCTTTATCAATGTCCTCCGCTGTAAGCCCACTGACGGAAGAATGATCCTGGTGAAATGCCCTTTTCTGACCAGCAGCTGCAAAAGGTCCCGCAGAGTCTCTGAAAGTCCCAAATAATGCCCCATTGTCCCTGTCGGGGTCTGGACGGAAGGAAGGGGTTTCTTGGCCGTGGCTGGTGAAGTTGTTATTTGCATTGGGAATACTGGACTGTAGGTTATAAGTCTCATCGGGGCCGCGGCTGGAGGAGGGCGAGAACTCCATGCCAGCCATCTCCGAGGCCGGGCCTTCGAAAATATCCATCCCCTCCACAGAGAGGTTCTCCTGCTGCTTCCCAAATTCCTGAAATGCAAAGCAACACATTAATGATCAACGCGCTGCAAACTACAACTCCCAGCAAGCCCAGGCAGACGCAGCCTCAGCACAACCGCATTGCTATAAGTCCTCACTTCTAACAGAACCAATGGGATGTGCCCCTCAGGACCCTGGGAAAGCTGGATGACAATAGCTGTAATAGTGCAGTCTATAGAGATTACACTGCACAAAACAGGACTCGTCCACCATGCTTTACACTGTGGCTCTGATTAAAGTGGTTTTCCGGGACTTGCATACTTATAACAAGGATGAGTTGTCCATATCTGATCGGTGGGATCTGACACCTGGGACTCCCACAGATCAGCTGGATGAAGAGACTGTTACTCATGAGCGTTGCGGCCTCTTCCTTGTACGGATGACATCACGTTTATCGGTTATATGGTACAGCAGCAGCTCAGACTCATTTAATATAACTGCGATACCAAGTACAACCACTAGGATACGTAAGGCGCTGTGCTTGGTAATCAATGAAGAGGAGGCAGCACTCACCCAAACTCTACAGCCTGTCCAACCAGCAGATTGGTCTGTGGGGGTCACACATGGGACCCCCCAAACACATACTGATGACCTATTCTAAGGATAGGTAGTTGATGAATAAGGTCTGGCAAACCCCCTTCATTGTAGAGGAGCTACTCGTATACTACGGCCACATACCTGGACTTTCCCCATGGTGTCGCTGAATCGTTCCTCGGCTGCCACTTGCAAACTTCTTGCGAACTTGACGACATCTTTACCCACCACCGCCTGCTTCAGCTGCCCAGCCTGCACCTCCAGCACCACCTTACTGAGCTTGGCCAGGCCCCTCATTAGCATAATAGCGTCCGCCGCCATGATGGCTGCTCACAGCGTCCTTCACCTGTAAAGAGAGCAAGTACGCAGAAGGGTTAGAATATTCCAAACATTAAGGTGGTCTTCTCACTAAGGTGGTCTTCTAGAGAGGTTTCACTGTACTTTATATAAGAAAAAAGTGCCCATTTCTTCACATATTTGCCTCCTACCACGGATCAAGACAGTACAATAGAAGTCTATGGAGAGGGAAAGATGACAAGTGCCGGGTTATCAGGTATAACGCAACGCTCCAGTCTTCTCCTGACAGATAGGAGGCATCTGCAGCATTACACGAGTCTTTCCTTTATCTCTCTCCTCCATAGACTTCATTGTAAATGGACACCGCTTGTGTAAATTATAACCCTGCTTGTGTAGACATCCAACACAGCTCTGTTCACTTCAATGGCCCTAAAATACCAGACACGACCCCTGGTCAGGTTTCAAGTTTCCCCCCCAAATCCTGTCCAATCCCTTTCTATGCAGGACTACAAGCAGCAGCGTATTAGGGACATCTACTCATGTTTGCTCCTATAGGATATTATATACATAGAGTAGACCACATGCAACACCACAACAACAGATGTCGCAACTTCATACAATTAAAGGGTGGGGGTTGCGAAGGTTGCGAAACAAGACACAAGTTGCACGTTCCAGATAATCATTCCTGCCGTCACAAGGGACTTTTACTAAGTACCCCAAGGCGCGGGGCACTAATCTGTATACAACACACCACTATGTATGTATGTATGTAACCCGGGACGTCTGCAAAGTAATGGAAAGTCTATGGAACGTCAAACATCAGACATGACTGGATGGTGACGGTTGCAACAAAGTAACATCAGGGGACAAATAGAAATCTGATAAGTTACTCAGTAAAAAAATTACAAGTGTCACCGATACATTTGTAACCATCACCCACAGTCCTATATTCCCCACCCCCACAGTGCTCAGACACTGGGGGTCCTAATCCTACAGATGCCGCAGAAGTTACAGTGACCACATACAGCACTTACACATCCAGAGCCGCCTCTCCTCCCGCAGCTTCTCCAGCCCGGACATGCAGGGTGTGAGAAGTCTCACGAGCTGGTCCCTGGTGACGTGAGCGAGCGAGGCCGGCCCGCCATAATAATCCACCAACCCGGGCGGCCGCATTAATCACACAGAGCGCGCTGACATCGCTGCTAGAAGAGCGAGCTGTAAAAGTGTCAGAACCTGGCTCCAGCAAAGACTGGTTAACCAGTGCTGGGAAAGCTGGGTGGCTACCAATAAACCTGCACGGAAGCCCTCACTCAGCTTTCTTGGAGTCCTGATCTGCCTCCACCCAGTCTGCTGTGAAGGAAGAGTTGGAGACAGTCCTATTAGTTGTCACCCAGCTTTCCTAGAACCTGATAACTAATAACTATGAGGCTAGGAATCCCATGTATTATTATAGCAGACACTTGGCCCCCTGCCCCGGGGGGTTTAAAGGGGTTTCTAGAACTTGCATATTGATGGCCCCTCACTATGTGACCAGTGGGGGGGGGGTTAGATGGAACCTGAACGATCACAAGCACTGCGGCTCCTGCTGAAGATGTTCAGTAAAAGGGAAAAGCAGCAGCTCAGTCCCATTCAAGTGACAGCAATCACGGCCACTACACAATGTACGGCGCTGTGTCGGTATTCAGTAGAGGTCACAGGGTGCACCCAAACACCGTGGTCTCTGCAGACAGTTACTCTGTAGGGGTGCAGGGTCCTACCTGCTTAGGTATTCTTGGGCCTCTCCAGGGGTCCCTTGTTCTTGAGAGGTCCTATTGGAAATGACGGCATATCCTATGGCAGAAGAGGTTACTGCAGCTTCATCTCCCTCCTCTCTGGCAGATGCCACTACCCTTGTATGTGACAGGTAACCCTCCAGACTAACCTACCTCCATCTTACCAGAAGCCTGCACCGGATAGCTCACTCCATAGGGATACACAGCCCGGCAGGAGGAGATATACCCGGGGCTGGGGTCAGGTTGCAGATTTCGGCAGCCGCTCTGGAATGTGCATTTCCTCGTAATTACGTTGTGCATGGGGCAGATGGGAAGTCACTTAAGGTAACAATCTACACGGGGCTGAAATATGAGATCTCTGCACACAACATTTTACTGAATTCTCAGAATCTTCACATATAATAGTCACCCAATGATTCCTCTTAAAGGGAATGTCCCATGTTAAAGGGCATGTGCCGCCATTTTTGTTTTTAAATGTATCTAATAAAACCTGTTGAAAAATAAACTAATAAAACTTATTTTCTAATCCATTTTTATTTTCTGATTGTAGATATTTTATTCTATTTTCTGTCCATGATTATGGGGCGGCCATCTTGTTTGAGCTTCTCTGCTCTTAACAGCATTTAGTGATCTGCTTTACGGCACAGTCATGGGCATAGTCAGCAATGGTCTGGAGCCGCCTCACTGAAGTCTATGGGAGAGTTTTCTACACATGGGGAGGGGAGGTGATAAGCTGTAACATCATCTATTGTCAGTGAGGGCTCAGTGGCATCTCCTGACTGATGTAAATGATGTAACTGCTGCAAAGAAAACCCCTTTAGAATTGGAAAGTGTCAGGCTACTATTAAGCTTAGTGGTCAGAGTGAAAATTGCAGGATATAATACTTAAAATTCTACACGCATGAATATAAATGGGTCATTTTCTGGCAACACATTCCCTTTAAAAATGGGTGTCTGGGACTATGCCAATGATGGCTTACTGAGCACACTGCCATACATTGTATAGTGGCTGTGCCTGGTATTGCAGCTCAGTCCCATTTATTTGCCTGTTACCGATGAACATGAGGGCACTCGCCTAAGAGGTGGAAGAGCTCAATATCAGTCCCAAACCACCCCTTTAAAGGATCCTGATACACAGCACCGAACCCCCTGCCTAGACTGTTATGTGATGAAAGACCGTTTCCTGCAGTCACCATTAGATGGCGCTCATGAGTTTGCTGCATACACAGTAAAATAAACCAGCGTGATGGACATAATGCATGAAAATCCAAGTCTACAAGCGGATGTGAAAAGGCGAATATATCAGGGTGTCCCTTTATCAAGGACGTTACACGGCGGCTAATCCTTTATGGCATCTATAATAAAAAAACAACTAGTTAAACAATGAACCTGGCAGAGTCCTTGGTAATGTTCCGGATGTGGCAGCGCTCCATCAGAGCAAGTCATTGAGGTGCGATATATCCCACTGACCTTGGCGAAGGAGGCGGCAGCAGCAGCGAGGGCACAGATCGCACCACAACCCCCGGGTCACACACAAGTGAAGATACAAGACTACATTTACGTACTTGCATTCTATTCCTCACAGTAGAAGGATTCTGCTTGGTGTCAGTAAAGAGACCAACCGCCACCATGTGTCAGAGGCAGCGCAAGCACAGATCTGGGAAATGGCTCCTGTGGTTTCCAGATGGGTCACCTGTTACCCCGGCAAAATTTCATTAATCCTCTAGTCCTTGATAGACATTGCTAGTACCCCATAAGGAAACGGAGGATAAGATGTTCCAGATTTCTTTAAATAGAGATAGTGGTCACTATTTGTTAAAATATTCACTCTGACCACCAAGCCTAATAATACACTGCCACTTGAAAACTGTGTAGGGGTTTTCTTTGCAAGCAGTCACCTCAATTCCACGACTGACAGTATTACAACAGAAGATAATACCTCTATAGATAACACCACTGAGCCATCATTGCATCATAGCGTATCTACTCAACCCGCATGTCTGGGAAACTCTCCTATAGACTTCAAAGAGTCACCTGTAGAGTATTGCCGCCTATGGCCGTGACCGTGCAGTTGAGCAGATCACTGAACGCCGGGGGTTAAACTGTCAGGGCCATAAACTCACCAAGAAAAGGAAAAAAAACAAACATCCAGGTTAATTACTGGGGTGTGACAACCACAACATAAGAGGTTATCTCACCGGATACTATACAAGTCCTTTAAGTACTGTTAGTTCTCTGTCGAGTGCCAGTGCAGGTGACTCTTCATTACAAAGTCAATGTCCAGAGGGGGAGGATTTTAAGGCAAGGTCGTGAGCAGAGCACAATATGGCCGGCACTGCTGTTATTGTGGTCAGATATTACTTACGACACTGTGTTAGGACATACAAGATACAGAAGCCAGTCCGGCAATTAAAGGGGCTGTCCACAACATGGACGCCTTCTTCCAGAATCAGCACCACATCTATGCAAAAGTTGTACCTGGTACTGCAGTGAGTGGAGTAGAGCTGCAATATCACATGAAACCTGGGGGCAGGGGTGGCGCTGTTAGTGCAAGAAAGCAGCCATGTATAAACAGGGAGTCCCCGGACCTAACAATCCTAGAAATTTTCGGTGAAGTTCACATGCGATGTGCAACTAAAAAGCAGTCCCCCAGACAGTGACCAGGCTCCAAATCTGTTCCGTTCTCTTCCTGTGGCTCCCCCGCCATTGTATCCTGCAAAGTCACGGAATACAGAT
This sequence comes from Leptodactylus fuscus, assembly GCF_031893055.1. Lineage (NCBI taxonomy): Eukaryota > Metazoa > Chordata > Amphibia > Anura > Leptodactylidae > Leptodactylus > Leptodactylus fuscus. The sequence continues at coordinate 21,763,391 of NC_134267.1, read as the reverse complement.
TATATGTGGGGCACGCGGAGGAATCCGACCCCATCTGCCCACCCCCCGTGCCATAAATAATCGGAAAACAAAACTCATGCCCAGGTAATCCTATTAGCAGATTTACATCAGGCAGAGCAAAGTCCAGCAGATTATTCAGGAATTACTCAATTACAGGCTATTTAAAGAACAACCCTGAGAACGGGAAGGCAGAAAACCGCCATACACAACGCCGACCGTATAAAAACAGTGTCATTGTCAGGAGCATGTGGGTTCGCAAATGTAGAAGAGCGCAAGAAAGTCAGGCCTGTCCTGGTAATAGAGCAGAGAGTCACCCTCAGAAGCCGGCGGCCAGTCCCTTGGGGTAGGTGGCCACACTGAACAAGCGCTGGACTGCAAAAACCGGGGCCTTTGGTCCCATCTAAGTTGTGGTGTCAGGGCAAACACTTTGTCCTATCTGTTAGTGAGAGGATTGGAGCGAAGTACGGGAAACCGTATACATTAGAGAATCTGGAGAAAGAATGACCAGAAAAAACAAACAAAAATAATCCTCCTATCCCTGTCCTCATCCACAACATAATCATTAAGACAACGGTGATAATCTCCAAGATGTCACTACTTACTTATTTCTATTTAGTTCTACAACCTGGAAATATAACCGCAACAAACTAATCAGAAGTAAGAAAAAAGTCTGGAGGGAAGTGCCGGGATTACAGAGAAATATAGCGGATAATCTGCAGAATAGGAGCAGTATTATAATAGTTATATTCTTGTACATAGGAGTAGTATTATAGTAGTTCTATTCTTGTACATAGGAGCAGTATTATAGTAGTTATATTCTTGTATATAGGAGTAGTATTATAGTAGTTATATTCTTGTACATAGGAGCAGTATTATAGTAGTTATATTCTTGTACATAGGAGTAGTATTATAGTAGTTATATTCTTGTACATAGAAGCAGTATTATAGTAGTTCTATTCTTGTATATAGGAGTAGTATTATAGTAGTTCTATTCTTGTACATAGGGGCAGTATTATAGTAGTTATATTCTTGTACATAGGAGGTAGTATTATAGTAGTTATATTCTTGTATATAGGAGTAGTATTATAGTAGTTATATTCTTGTACATAGGAGCAGTATTATAGTAGTTATATTCTTGTATATAGGAGTAGTATTATAGTAGTTATATTCTTGTACATAGGAGCAGTATTATAGTAGTTATATTCTTGTACATAGGAGCAGTATTATAGTAGTTATATTCTTGTACATAGAAGCAGTATTATAGTAGTTATATTCTTGTACATAGGAGTAGTATTATAGTAGTTATATTCTTGTACATAGCAGGTAGTATTATAGTAGTTATATTCTTGTACATAGGAGCAGTATTACAGTAGTTATATTCTTGTACATAGGGGGCAGTATTATAGTAGTTATATTCTTGTACATAGGAGTAGTATTATAGTAGTTATATTCTTGTACATAGGGGCAGTATTATAGTAGTTATATTCTTGTACATAGGAGCAGCATTATAGTAGTTATATTCTTGTACATAGGGGCAGTATTATAGTAGTTATATTCTTGTACATAGGAGTAGTATTACAGTAGTTATATTCTTGTACATAGGAGCAGTATTATAGTAGTTATATTCTTGTACATAGCAGTAGTATTATAGTAGTTATATACTTGTACATAGGAGTAGTATTATAGTAGTTATATTCTTGTACATAGGAGGCAGTATTATAGTAGTTATATTCTTGTACATAGTAGTAGTATTATAGTAGTTATATTCTTGTACATAGGAGTAGTATTATAGTAGTTATATTCTTGTACATAGGGGCAGTATTATAGTAGTTATATTCTTGTACATAGGAGCAGCATTATAGTAGTTATATTCTTGTACATAGGGGCAGTATTATAGTAGTTATATTCTTGTACATAGGAGTAGTATTACAGTAGTTATATTCTTGTACATAGGAGCAGTATTATAGTAGTTATATTCTTGTACATAGCAGTAGTATTATAGTAGTTATATACTTGTACATAGGAGTAGTATTATAGTAGTTATATTCTTGTACATAGGAGGCAGTATTATAGTAGTTATATTCTTGTACATAGGGGCAGTATTATAGTAGTTATATTCTTGTACATAGGAGCAGTATTATAGTAGTTATATTCTTGTACATAGGAGCAGTATTATAGTAGTTATATTCTTGTACATAGCAGGTAGTATTATAGAAAATTTACATTAGTAGTTGGGAAAAAAGGCATACTAAAAAAAAAACCATGTTTCTTTAAAAGTAAGAACAGTCTAGTTCCTAGCGCGCACGTTTTAGCACAAGCCGCTCTAACATTTCTCATCCCAACAAGCACAGACATTTATAAGCTAGAGGCGGCATTGTGCCAACAACAACAATACAGACCTGGAGGATGAAGCCGCAGCAGCCAGAAAGTGGAGCAATAAGTGACGGATCAGTTCAGAGGAGAGAGAGGTAAAATAACGGGAAAAAAAAAAAAAAGTCCTGCCTAGCTCCTCCCCCAGTCTGGACCCCCCGCACCCTGAGCACGGCAGCTCCACAAAAAGCAGAACTTCTTCTAGTTACATCCCACAGACTGAATCACTACTAGACGCCATGTACAAGACACACTGTATATAACATGAGGGCAGGCGGGGGCTTTACCATTACACTGCAAATCTCAGCTCACCAATGTATACAAACGGTGCTGCCACGAGTTATAAATGTTCCCCTACCCCTGTATAAGAATCGCCCTGCTGTAAATGTCAGGGTAGTTACATAACAATTCTTACTTCCTCTTGACTAAAACTTTCTTCCTTGCAAATTCTATTGACTGTTCTATCATCTAAAAGACAAGAAACCGACAACGGAATGTCCAAGACCCATTTTGCAAGATCAGTGAACTGTATTCGCCACAGCTACATATCACTGTGGGAGCTAAATCCAATGCTGCATAATATCTCTTGTGCGCTGAGTGTTTGTTACAATGTTTCAGTGCAGGTAGAATGTATCAGTCTGGAGGATTGTCCATTAGAGCAAACCCTTATCCATTCACATCTGCATCGGAGAAGCCTCCAGGGCAGGGACTGTGAAATCCCAGAAAAGTCAGCTAAGCACAACCAAGTCATGGAGAAGACAACAGATACACCTTCCACCCCACAGACCACCATCATTGCCAACAGGGTCCCTTGCGGTCCACTTTTGTCAGTTGTTGGATAGGTCCATCATTATTGCTTAAAGGGATTCTACTATTAATTGGAGAGTTCTCTCGCAGCACTGGGGACGCCCCCAGTGCTGTTAGAGCACTAGGAACTGCCCCCAACCATAGACGACATGATTCTTGGTCACGGTTTTGTGAGTAGCAGATCAGCTACCTCACTGCGATCAATTGAAAGTCATCCCTTGAGCCAAGTATGTCATTTGCATACAGACGAAAATTGGATTATATACCAAACGGCAGCGCGGAGAAGACATCTAAAGGTAGGAGAAGAATGGCCTTTCTTAATCCATTCTCCTGTTCCTACTAGGGAAATGTAAATGTGAACACAGTCTTAAGCCTCATTTACATCTGTGCCTGTTCTCCGTTGTGCAGGTTTCCGTTTCCTGCACAAAACAGGGCAGGAGATGGAAACCTGCAGTCACTTTTCAAACCCATTCATTTGAATGAATATGAAAAGTGTCCGGCTGGGAGCGCCTGTGAGCGTTTTGCGCTCTCCACGGCGAAACCGGGATTTTTTTTAACCGGACACAGAGTCGGACATGCAGTACTTTGTGTCCGGTTTAAAAAAAAAACGGTTTCGCCACGGAGAGCTCAAAACGCTCACAGCCACACACTGTCTGACAGGTTTCCGTCTTCTGCCAGCAGAAGACGGAAACCTAATACGGAGACCTGAACGCTGGTGTGAACCCAGCGTTAGCAGTATTAGGAATGGACAGGTTTCCAATAAAGGGTTTCAGCACAAATTGATGTCCTATCTTTAGGAAAATCCATGGAAGTCCAAACCCCCAACGGAACAGCCATTTCAATCAGAAACACTCCCTGAGCTCCCCTTTCCAGGCCATACAGAGTCACTTTCATTGGTCACATGGCCTGCTTGCAACTACATCCCACTGAAGTGAGTGGGGTGAGCTGTGATACCAAGTACAGCCACTATACAAAGTTTGGCAAGTACTGAGCAGGTGGTAGTCTCTAAACAGCTGATCAGCCAGGGGCCTGGGGGTCAGACGTCTGACAATCTTTGATAATCTATCCCTAGAATAGGTCATCCATTATTTAGCCTGGAAAATTCCTTAAAACGACAGGAAGTAGAGATCTTGAAAATTCAAGGAAATGAAAAAAAAATTGATTATAAATCAGCAGAATTTCTTGCAAATGGTAAATGACTGGCAGACATGACAGCAGAGCGTGCAGAGGAGGCTAGTCCACTGATCCGAATATCATAGCTAGGGCTATAAACAGACTTTAGGAAGAAACATCAGGTTTAGGTTTTTTGTGATCAGTGTGTTGCGGTTACGTTGCGACTCAATTCCATATTCACTCCCATTATCTAGGATGAACACGGATAAACCGCGGTGTGTGGACAGGAGCATTACTTACATGAATCCCTCAGAGTGCGGCTCCTGTGCCAGCGTCCCATATACTATGCTTATATACAAAGCTGACAGTCTACTCCATGTGCACAACAATAAGGTCACTCTGCCAAGGTCAAAGTGACAGGGCAATCCCCGTCATAATACAAAGCAGCTGGCACAGGGGGGACATCACCAGCCGGACCCCGGCAGCTTTAACAACCCTCTCCTATGACGTAACATCCTCCAAATTCACCAATAACCGGACAAATAAAGACTCTGCAACAAGTCCCAGGGCATCAGACAATGAGTGTCCTAGATTCCCAACCCTCCCTCCGGCTCACAGAGTCTCTGCCAAGTCAGAGGAAAACTTTCCAGCAGCCAAACCTTATGCAAGCAACTTGTAACAGAGGAAAAGAGGAAAAACAACAACAACCGGCACCAGAAAAGGTCACCTTATAACTTATTAACAGCGGCTCCCGTGCCACAAGATTATCAGTAATAGAACTAAGTAATTGCCCCCCATATGGCAAGTAGGACACAAACCTGCACCCCAGCAGTCATGAGCCACAGGGAGGTGTTTTCATACATACACCTCTATAGGGGGTCTTTCACTTAATCCGATCACTTGACCCTATAAATCATCAGTCTCTAGTTATTGCAAAACTCCAAATCCCACTGTGTAGATCACAGCATAACACAGTGACGGCAAGTTATGGGAAAATTGGGATCGTGCCTTTACTATTTCCTATGCATGACCTGACAATTCTCAGCAAAAAAAGAAATACAATATCTTTGCTACAATGTTGCAGTTTATTTTGTTAATACAAATGTAACATATTATATTGTTGTAATAGTAACTTAGGCCATAGAGAGGCTATAAAACAAGAAATCTAAACAACTCAATTAAAGTCAATGAGATCCAGTAACAAAATGGACCATAAAGAAGACTGCAGCTATGATGGTGGTGTGAACAGCGTCTTATCACCTGCGAGGTTATCCTCAATGCGCAGAATAGGTGATAACTGATAATGGGGATAGGACCGTTGGGAATCCACAAATAATGAGAATGGGGGTTCTGTGCCCCTCTTATGGAGAAACAGGTTACACATGCACACCACCCCTCCATTTATCACTATGGGAATAAGACCCTGTGCACACATCTGAGCGTGCATGAGTTTGCAGCCGGATAAAAGTTAGATTGAAATACATTATGTGATGCAGTCACATCTGGGGGGATTTTGAGCTATTAAGAAGCCCCCATAGACGTGAATCTGACTGCCTTCTGCTGCAAACTTAGCTCCACATCAGATGCCCCCGCAGTCACATGTATGGGGTCTAACAGCGTCCCATCAAATTGAAAGCAGGGGCTGCTCCACGTACAGGGGGGGGGGGGGGCACATTATTATAATCCATCAATCGGCCTTGCAATACCTATAATACAAATACCATAACATAGCTAATCCTATACTCAAAGGCTTAGCTGTACAGGGCTGTCACTACCGGGCCCCAGATCCTTAAGGGCCCCTCTGCCACTTACAATATACCTCTATTCCAAGCAGCAGAAGGGAGTCAGCGACCCCATTACAGATTCTGCATGGAGTTGTGTCGTTGCCAGAAATTAACCCTATAAGTTACCACTGACATCTTAGGCCATAGGTCCTTTGTTAAAAGTTTTTGTCCCCAAAGCATCGCAGAACTAATGAGCAGCAGCGATGTCAGGCCTGGAAATCTCCCTTTAGGATCAACAACAGCAAGAAGAGAAGCTGTCAGTGCGAGGAGCCTAAGCAGCACATGTCCTGCCCTTGCACATGTCCCTGCCACACCCCTTCCCTCCAGATGGAACATGTCTAGCAATAATCGATGCATTGCAGAAATACTATACAGACATGTGTATCAGTGGTCAGAAGAGAGACTACAAGGCCCAGCATGCCCTGTCAGCGGCGGCCCGTGAGGGGCTGCTGGGAGTTGTAGTTGCACAGTGTATATAGTGCGTGTATATGTGCTAATATGCAGTGCAGAAGCCTATAGACACGTGAGAGGAGTGTAATGGCAGCCTACAGACTACGTACAGCGCCGTGCACACCAGCAGGCCCTCCGTCTCCAAGCCCCCAGGCTGCAGGCTCCGCTCCCGTCTTCTCCCGTCCTCCCCTCTCTGACACGAGGTGCTCAGTGTTTACCAGCAGCGCTCACCAATCCTCCCCACAACCTCGACAGATGCCCCGCCCCCTCCTAATCCATTCGCCGTTCCTATTGGCTGCTTCGTGACAGGGACAAAATACTATTGGTCAATGTCGCTGTCCATCATGGGGTGTGCGTGCCCAGAGCGTGTGCACCGCGGCTCAGCCAATCACAAGCACGGATGGTTGGCAGTGGGCGTGTCAGGCGGGAGAGCAATAACAAGTCCTTCGGCCAATCCGCGCGCGGCAATTGTAAAACACCCCAGGTGTACACAATAACAAGAAAGTTGTCAGCGCTTTGTAGATGTTCTGTGGTGATAATAGCGCGCTGAGATCAGCGGCCAAGCGCTAAAGCGGGACGGGGGCGGGCGCTGGGCCTCAGAGAGAAGGACTGATACAGCAGCCAATCAGGACGCAGCTTGTAATCCTTAACCTGCTGTGGTAGAATGAAAGCTGCGCTGTGATTGGTTGATAAGTGAGGCCTGGTGTGTGTGCTCCTGGTACAGTGTCATGGTCGGACTTCAACTCATCTGTGTCCTCTGGAGTTGAAGTCAGAACATACCACCTGCCGACCAGGACAGGGGGGTGCACCCAGAATCTAGAATGGATGGGGGTTATGTTAATGCCCCCCCATTATAATATAGGGGCAACTGGAGAGGGAGATTATAATATAGGGGAAGCTAGAGGGGGCATTATAGTGTAGGGGCAATTGAAGGGGGACAGTATAATATAGGGACAACTGGAGAGGGAGATTATAATGTAGGGGCAAATGGAGGGGGGCATCATAATGTAGGGGCAATTGGAGGGGGTTATTAAAATGTAGGGACAGCTGGAAAGGGACATTATAATGTAGGGGAAGCTGGAGAGGGAGATTATATTGGAGGGTCAACTGGAGGGGAACATTATACTGTGGGAGCAACTGGAGGGGGACATTATACTGTGGGAGCAACTGGAGGGAGACATTATACTGTGGGAGCAACTGGAGGGGGACATTATACTGTGGGAGCAACTGGAGGGGGACATTATACTGTGGGGGCAACTGGAGGGGGACATTATACTGTGGGAGCAACTGGAGGGGGACATTATACTGTGGGAGCAACTGGAGGGGGACATTATACTGTGGGGGCAACTGGAGGGGGACATTATACTGTGGGGGCAACTGGAGGGGGACATTATACTGTGGGGGCAACTGGAGGGGGACATTATACTGTCGGGGCAACTGGAGGGGGACATTATACTGTGGGGGCAACTGGAGGGGGACATTATACTGTGGGGGCAACTGGAGGGGGATATTATACTGTGGGGGCAACTGGAGGGGAACATTATACTGTGGGGGCAACTGGAGGGAGACATTATACTGTGGGGGCAACTGGAGGGAGACATTATACTGTGGGGGCAACTGGAGGGGGACATTATACTGTGGGAGCAACTGAAGGGGACATTATACTGTGGGAGCAACTGGAGGGGGACATTATACTGTGGGGGCAACTGGAGGGGGACATTATACTGTGGGGGCAACTGGAGGGAGACATTATACTGTGGGGGCAACTGGAGGGAGACATTATACTGTGGGGGCAACTGGAGGGGGACATTATACTGTGGGGGCAACTGGAGGGGGACATTATAATGTAGGAGCAACTGGAGGGGGCATTATACTGTGGGGGCAACTGGAGGGGGACATTATACTGTGGGGGCAACTGGAGGGGGACATTATACTGTGGGGGCAACTGGAGGGAGACATTATACTGTGGGGGCAACTGGAGGGAGACATTATACTGTGGGGGCAACTGGAGGGGGACATTATACTGTGGGGGCAACTGGAGGGGGACATTATAATGTAGGAGCAACTGGAGGGGGCATTATACTGTGGGGGCAACTGGAGGGGGACATTATACTGTGGGGGCATACCATGTCATTGCTCATTAGGCCTAAGACCTCTGCTTGCTGTCAGTGAATGAGGACCTTCTTGTTTATATCCACAGGCTAAAATCTCATATCCAGGGGTGCAGCTATAGGGGGTGCAGCAGTAGCAGTCAGTACTAGGCACCCTAAGGGCCCTCTACTGTATAAAATATACCACTCTTCTTAAAGGTACAAGGTAATTCAGTTCCCTATTACAGATTTTGCTCTGGGGCCCAGGACCTCTAGGTTACGCCTCTGCTCACACCTGAGGGTTTGTTACAATTGTACCCTGCCCAGGCCATTGTCATATCAGGTACAGGTAGAACTGGGTCACCTTAGGGTTTCACAGCTCAGTTCATTCACTAAAAGGTCTCCTTGGAAGTTTTGTTTTGGCGGTCACGGCCTCGGCTCGTGTAAGATCAGTGAGTGCGGGGACGTGGCACAGCAACACCAGATAAGGCCGAGCACCACCCTGAGCTAATATTATGACGGCTCACTTGAAGAGGAGGAGTCCTGGCCAAAACTAGTGGAGCAGGATCTAGGCTTTTTTTTTACACTTTTTTTTTTCACACCAATTGGGCGTGGAAATCACCATTCAGGCTTTTGGGCCACATGTCACTCAGTTATTACACATTATATGGAATTTACAGATTGGCAAAAATTGTTACAAATTTATCAGAATTGCGCATGTGGAGCCGTTACCAAACCCTCAGGTGTAGGGAATACTTTACGTTATCACCGAAATTATGTGAAGCATAATATATATAGCAAAATAGGCAATAAGCTGTAGATGACTCCGGACAGTCTCAAGACCCTACATGTGGCCTGGCTGACACTCAAGTTACAAGTAGATCACCGTAGGAATGGACGGATTGGCTAAAATTGGCGTTGAGTTCTAGTAAATGCGGTGTCTCCTTCAACCATCATAAAAGTCTCATAAAAGTGGTGAGCGGGACACAGGAGGTCACACAGGTCTATTATATGGGCGTCCATCAAACAGCTCCTCATATCTCACCGGCTGCTGCTGTTAGTCACTTCTGCATTTTCAGATCTGATGTGGAATTGGACCTATCTATCTATCTATCTATCTATCTATCTATCTATCTATCTATCTATCTCCTATCTATCTATCTATCTATCTATCTATCTATCTATCTATCTATCTCATATCTATCTATCTATCTATCTATCTATATATCTATCTATCTCCTATCTATCTATCTATCTATCTATCTCCTATCTATCTATCTATCTATCTATCTATCTATCTATCTCCTATCTATCTATCTATCTATCTATCTATCTATCTCCTATCTATCTATCTATCTATCTCATATCTATCTATCTCATATCTATCTATCTATCTCATATCTATCATCTATCTATGTAGTAGAGGGATGCAAGGCCCAACATGGTGGGTGAATGTGAACGTAGGGTCCCAACCCCAGGTATACAATAAAGATGGAACGTCACACTTCTTGATGTGCAAAAATAGTGTTTTATTTCGTAGAGTTAAACGTTTTTCGGTATATCACATACCTTCATCAGATTCTACATGTTATACAACATGTATAACATGTAGAGTCTGATGAAGCTATGTGATATACCGAAAAACGTTTAACTCTACGAAATAAAACACTATTTTTGCACATCAAGAAGTGTGACGTTCCATCTTTATTATTATTATTATTTATATCATATCTATCTATCTATCTATCTATCTCCTATCTATCTATTTATCTATCTCCTATTTATCTATCTATCTATCTATCTATCTATCTATCTATCTATCTGTCTATCTATCTCCTATCTATCTATCTATTTATCTATTTATCTCCTATCTATCTATCTCCTATTTATCTATCTATCTCCTATCTATCTATCTATCTATCTATCTATCTATCTATCTATCTGTCTATCTATCTCCTATCTATTTATCTATATCTGTCTATCTGATATCTATGTTAGTCAGGACCTATAAGTACCTGGGTGTGCTCCTCAATAATAAGCTGGCCTGGCCTGATCACCTGGAGGCGCTGCACATAAAGGGTCACAGCAGGCTCTACCTGCTCAGGAGGCTGAGGGCCTTTGGAGTCCAGGGGCCACTTTTTACGGCCTTTTTCATGGTGGGACTAATAGAGGATCATATCTTATCTTATGATATTATCTTATCTTTTGTATTTATCTAATATCTATCTATAAAAGAAAATAAAAATGACAGCACTCCAAACATTAAGTACTAGCAGTAAGTGTGTCCAAGGAGACATTTCAGTCCAACTAGAACCTTTCTCAAGCAACAAAGTGACCAAAACAGTGATGTATAACTAATAGTATAAGGGAAAATATCTTTGTACCGTGTTAGCCAGTGGATATGAAATAAATTTTTTTTTTGAGAGAAGTCCTCAGTAGTTGATACCTTTATTAATGGCTAACTTAAAAAAATGACATATTGCAAGCTTTCGGGATATTAAAGCTATCCCTTCATCAGGCTGGTATAACACAATACCTGAAGGCAGGCATATTTATACAGGAATGGAGTGTTAGATGCAAAATAGATGGAAAGCAGAACATGCAAATAAACAGTTCAAAAAAACATCTATATCAGTTCACAGGAAAGTTCTCTGGGTTTATGGTTCCTTTGATCAGTCACGTGGTGTCTAGTTGTTGTAAAACGTCATAAAACCCTGTGACTGGTTTAACCCCATTTGGAGCGTGTCAAAGGTCATCATGAGTTTATATTCCCATATCCTCCGATCTTTTTTGTTTTTGAAATTCCCTCTTAGTACCAGGATCTTCATATCATTGGTGATATTATGATTTTGATTGCAGGTATCACATTGAAAGGAATAGGGAATAAAGCAGCCCATTCATTTCAATGGAGAGTGCACGTATGCCGGCTCCCATAGAAATGAATGGGATCTGCTTTGTACGCGCTCATTCTGAACGTGTTTTACGTTCAGAAAGAGCTTAGCGTATACTCAGTGTGAATACACCCTAATAGTGTAAGACAGAAAAGTGTGAGGCCCAGTTCACATCCGCGTTCGGTAACCTGTTCGAGGAGACCACATGGGGACCCTCCAAATGGAATACCGAACACATTGACAAGCGGTGAGCAGTGAAAGTACACGGACCCCATAGACTAAAATGGCATCTGTGTGCTTTCCACACGCTGCCCGCACGAGTCATGCAAAGAGGAAAGTAGATCATGAAGTACTCTTCTGTCTGCATGTTCCGTGTGGACACCAAGCGGAAAGCACACGGACCGCATTATAGTCTATGGGGTCCGTGTGCTTTCATAAGCTCACCGTTTGCCAATGCATTCAGTACTCTGTTCAGGGGGTCCTAATGCGGACTCCCCGAATGGATTGCCGAACGCAGATGTGAACCAGGCCTAACTTTCATAGGTAAGATTGAATACAATGAACTATTAAAGGCAGGTGAAAAAGTACAGGAGATTAATACTAACCACTTCCTGACATCCAGATGTTGGGTATTTAAATATGGCCGCCACTCCGGAGCTAAGCGGCTACCAAAAACCTATACAAATATTTTTTCTCATATGGTAAAAAAAATCTAAGTGCTGAACTGCTGTTTTTTCACAATTTTTGATAAAAATTTGAATAAAAAGTGATCAAAGCAATAGCAATTCCCCAAAATGGTATAACTAAAAATTACACCTGAGCCCGCTAAAAATAACGCCCTCTGCATCCCCGTACACAGAAGTATAAAAAAGTTACAAGTGTCAGAACATGGCGAGTTTAAGAAAAAACTTTTTTTTGCAAATTTTTGGATATTTCTTAATGGGTTAAAATTAGAGATGAGCGAGTATTATTCAACACTCCAGTTTCTGATAGCACGCACCCGTAGGAATGAAAGGATGTAGCCGGCACGCAGGGGGTTAAGCGGCCGGCCGCCGGAAAAGTCTGCGTGCCAGCCGCTTCCATTCATTCCTATGGGTGCGTGCTATCAGAAACTGGAATTTCGAATAGTACTCGCTCATCTCTAGTTAAAATGTATATAAAACCATATAAATTTGGTATTCCCAGAATCGTACCGAAACACAGAATACAGGTGACAGGTCATTGTGGCTGCACGTACATGTACGTCATAGTGCATGTGACTCACTATGAAGCAGAGTGCACCCACCAGATGTCGGGTCTGTGCTGTTTCACACAGCAGAGACCCGGCAGCATTGCCTGTGATCAGAGATGACTTTGATCACAGGCATTTAACCCCTTACCTAACATGGTCAAATGCTACAGTACAATAAAAGAATAATACTATAGCACACATAAACAATGCTGCCATGTTGTACAAAAGAATAATACCGCAATACAGTGCATAAACATACATAATAATTAAAAATTAAAATTGTTTCTGCTGTTTTAGAGGGCCACAGGCCATTATGTTACACAGTGACCTGATATCACCCCATGTCCTATGCAGATTTACATCACCGTGAACCTACCCTATGAGGAAAATAAGGAAATTTGACTTGAGCTGGACGCTGGTGTAAGACTTCTATGTGTTACGAGCCCTGAGTCACCAGTGCACCCTTCTCTGTGAACTGTGTGACACTACACATGTTGTAGATGTTACACAACTATATCCGGAGGTCACATCTCCAAATGATCTGAAATCAGAACGAACACATTTCTGAAAGGCTTTGCATAAACTTATGTTTTATTGTGCACAGCTTATTAGTGGTTACAGACTACAAAGACTGCATGTTGTCTGATCCGGCACTCATAGGTTACTTGGCTCACTCTGTATCCTCTTCTAGTTCTAGAAGACAAGGGAATAGACGAATACATCACTGTAGGAACCAATCACACGAGGATTATTTTTTGTAGTCTGTTACCATGGTGACCCATATATCTGTATAGGAGCTGTAAACAAAAAACGGTAAGAGACTTTTCATCTGTATATAGTGTAATCCTGCAATGATACGTAACTCGGCGCTCATTCTGACACGTAAACACGTGTCAGAGTTGGCGCTTTAAAACAGAATCCCATTGACTTCAATGTGTAGTGCGCCTAAGACCGAACCCATTGAACTCAATGGTATTCTGGTTTGAAGCGCCGACTCTCACACGTGTTTACGTGTCAGAATGAGCGCCGCGTTACATCGTGGGAACGGGCCCTAACACTATGATTATACAGGTTGGTGCAATCACTAAGAAATTTCCCATTTTTCACAATTCTGCAGACTTCAGAGCTGAAATCTCCCAGTATTTTCTCCTTGTTCATTATCTTGGCCTTTCCATCCAAGGATATGTCATGTTTGCACTCGGCAATGTACAGTCATCTGATATAGGAACATTTCGACTGTCCCCCTGCGCGGCTAAGATGGTAGTGTCCGATGACAACCTTGCTGACTGTTTCCAGTTTCAGCTAGCAGAAACGTAAATACAACTTTACCTCAGCAATGTAATGGTACGAATTTGCTAAATGTTTTAAATAGATGATATCCTTATATAACCTGTACAACAGTGTCCAGAGGAGGAAGGGGGTGCATTAAGTACAGACAACCTTACACTACCAAATCATTGTCATCCACTAGAAGTTATACCGATGACTTTTTGTCCTCACAAATCTAAGTTCAACATCCTCCCTGCCATCCTCTTATCACACTGCAAATACAGTCTCTGAAGTTTCATAATGACTTCTTACTGCCAGCTTACAAGCAGGCGTCATTCATTGCTTGGTTAACCATAAGCGTCCCACTGGGGTTCTCGCTATGGGGTAAAGATCAAGATCTTCCTCCAGATCCAAGTGATCCACTTTATACAGGATCTAATGAGGAATGAAGTGTCAAGGATCAAAGCAAATATCACATTGTACATAGGAGCAGTATTATAGTAGTTATATTCTTGTACATAGGGGCAGTATTATAGTAGTTATATTCTTGTACATAGGAGCAGTATTATAGTAGTTATATTCTTGTACATAGGAGCAGTATTATAGTAGTTATATTCTTGTACATAGGAGTAGTATTATAGTAGTTATATTCTTGTACATAGGAGCAGTATTATAGTAGTTATATTCTTGTACATAGGAGCAGTATTATAGTAGTTATATTCTTGTACATAGGAGTAGTATTATAGTAGTTATATTCTTGTACATAGGAGTAGTATTATAGTAGTTATATTCTTGTACATAGGAGCAGTATTATAGTAGTTATATTCTTGTACATAGGAGCAGTATTATAGTAGTTATATTCTTGTACATAGGAGCAGTATTATAGTAGTTATATTCTTGTACATAGGAGTAGTATTATAGTAGTTATATTCTTGTACATAGGAGCAGTATTATAGTAGTTATATTCTTGTACATAGGAGCAGTATTATAGTAGTTATATTCTTGTACATAGGAGCAGTATTATAGTAGTTATATTCTTGTACATAGGAGCAGTATTATAGTAGTTATATTCTTGTACATAGGAGTAGTATTATAGTAGTTATATTCTTGTACATAGGAGTAGTATTATAGTAGTTATATTCTTGTACATAGGAGTAGTATTATAGTAGTTATATTCTTGTACATAGGAGGCAGTGTTATAGTAGTTATATTCTTGTACATAGGAGCAGTATTATAGTAGTTATATTCTTGTACATAGGAGTAGTATTATAGTAGTTATATTCTTGTACATAGGTGGTAGTATTATAGTAGTTATATTCTTGTACATAGGAGTAGTATTATAGTAGTTATATTCTTGTACATAGGAGGCAGTGTTATAGTAGTTATATTCTTGTACATAGGAGTAGTATTATAGTAGTTATATTCTTGTACATAGGTGGTAGTATTATAGTAATTATATTCTTGTACATAGGAGCAGTATTATAGTAGTTATATTCTTGTACATAGGAGCAGTATTATAGTAGTTATATTCTTGTACATAGGAGTAGTATTATAGTAGTTATATTCTTGTACATAGGAGGTAGTATTATAGTAGTTATATTCTTGTAGATAGGAGGTAGTATTATAGTAGTTATATTCTTGTACATAGGTGTAGTATTATAGTAGTTATATTCTTGTACATAGGAGCAGTATTATAGTAGTTATATTCTTGTACATAGGAGTAGTATTATAGTAGTTATATTCTTGTACATAGGAGCAGTATTATAGTAGTTATATTCTTGTACATAGGTGGTAGTATTATAGTAATTATATTCTTGTACATAGGAGCAGTATTATAGTAGTTATATTCTTGTACATAGGAGTAGTATTATAGTAGTTATATTCTTGTACATAGGAGCAGTATTATAGTAGTTATATTCTTGTACATAGGTGGTAGTATTATAGTAATTATATTCTTGTACATAGGAGCAGTATTATAGTAGTTATATTCTTGTACATAGGAGTAGTATTATAGTAGTTATATTCTTGTACATAGGAGCAGTATTATAGTAGTTATATTCTTGTACATAGGAGTAGTATTATAGTAGTTATATTCTTGTACATAGGAGGTAGTATTATAGTAGTTATATTCTTGTACATAGGAGGTAGTATTATAGTAGTTATATTCTTGTACATAGGAGCAGTATTATAGTAGTTATATTCTTGTACATAGGAGCAGTATTATAGTAGTTATATTCTTGTACATAGGAGCAGTATTATAGTAGTTATATTCTTGTACATAGGAGTAGTATTATAGTAGTTATATTCTTGTACATAGGAGCAGTATTATAGTAGTTATATTCTTGTACATAGGAGCAGTATTATAGTAGTTATATTCTTGTACATAGGAGCAGTATTATAGTAGTTATATTCTTGTACATAGGAGCAGTATTATAGTAGTTATATTCTTGTACATAGGAGTAGTATTATAGTAGTTATATTCTTGTACATAGGAGTAGTATTATAGTAGTTATATTCTTGTACATAGGAGTAGTATTATAGTAGTTATATTCTTGTACATAGGAGGCAGTGTTATAGTAGTTATATTCTTGTACATAGGAGCAGTATTATAGTAGTTATATTCTTGTACATAGGAGTAGTATTATAGTAGTTATATTCTTGTACATAGGTGGTAGTATTATAGTAGTTATATTCTTGTACATAGGAGTAGTATTATAGTAGTTATATTCTTGTACATAGGAGGCAGTGTTATAGTAGTTATATTCTTGTACATAGGAGTAGTATTATAGTAGTTATATTCTTGTACATAGGTGGTAGTATTATAGTAATTATATTCTTGTACATAGGAGCAGTATTATAGTAGTTATATTCTTGTACATAGGAGCAGTATTATAGTAGTTATATTCTTGTACATAGGAGTAGTATTATAGTAGTTATATTCTTGTACATAGGAGGTAGTATTATAGTAGTTATATTCTTGTAGATAGGAGGTAGTATTATAGTAGTTATATTCTTGTACATAGGTGTAGTATTATAGTAGTTATATTCTTGTACATAGGAGCAGTATTATAGTAGTTATATTCTTGTACATAGGAGTAGTATTATAGTAGTTATATTCTTGTACATAGGAGCAGTATTATAGTAGTTATATTCTTGTACATAGGTGGTAGTATTATAGTAATTATATTCTTGTACATAGGAGCAGTATTATAGTAGTTATATTCTTGTACATAGGAGTAGTATTATAGTAGTTATATTCTTGTACATAGGAGCAGTATTATAGTAGTTATATTCTTGTACATAGGTGGTAGTATTATAGTAATTATATTCTTGTACATAGGAGCAGTATTATAGTAGTTATATTCTTGTACATAGGAGTAGTATTATAGTAGTTATATTCTTGTACATAGGAGCAGTATTATAGTAGTTATATTCTTGTACATAGGAGTAGTATTATAGTAGTTATATTCTTGTACATAGGAGGTAGTATTATAGTAGTTATATTCTTGTACATAGGAGCAGTATTATAGTAGTTATATTCTTGTACATAGGAGTAGTATTATAGTAGTTATATTCTTGTACATAGGAGCAGTATTATAGTAGTTATATTCTTGTACATAGGAGTAGTATTATAGTAGTTATATTCTTGTACATAGGAGGTAGTATTATAGTAGTTATATTCTTGTACATAGGAGGTAGTATTATAGTAGTTATATTCTTGTACATAGGTGTAGTATTATAGTAGTTATATTCTTGTACATAGGAGCAGTATTATAGTAGTTATATTCTTGTACATAGGAGCAGTATTATAGTAGTTATATTCTTGTACATAGGAGCAGTATTATAGTAGTTATATTCTTGTACATAGGTGGTAGTATTATAGTAATTATATTCTTGTACATAGGAGCAGTATTATAGTAGTTATATTCTTGTACATAGGAGTAGTATTATAGTAGTTATATTCTTGTACATAGGAGCAGTATTATAGTAGTTATATACTTGTACATAGGAGCAGTATTATAGTAGTTATATTCTTGTACATAGGAGGTAGTATTATAGTAGTTATATTCTTGTACATAGGAGGTAGTATTATAGTAGTTATATTCTTGTACATAGGTGTAGTATTATAGTAGTTATATTCTTGTACATAGGAGCAGTATTATAGTAGTAATATTCTTGTACATAGGAGGTAGTATTATAGTAGTTATATTCTTGTACATAGGAGGTAGTATTATAGTAGTTATATTCTTGTACATAGGAGCAGTATTATAGCAGTTATATTCTTGTACATAGGAGCAGTATTATAGTAGTTATATTCTTGTACATAGGAGCAGTATTATAGTAGTTATATTCTTGTACATAGGAGTAGTATTATAGTAGTTATATTCTTTTAGAAAAAATAGAGAAGTGGGGTTATTTACCGGCATTGTAAAAGTTATCGGGTGGAGTTGTTTTTTTTTTACCGACATGTAGAAGGCTGATGGGGATTAGACAATTAAGTGTTCTAAACTGGGTTAAAGTCAGTAGTATATAAGAGATCGAGGCAACACATTGTGTAGGCTGTATTCCGCTATGATTAAGGGACACTAAAAATCTGTCCCGAAACGCGTCAGCGGTTTTTGGTTTTATTTTCACATTTTTCTATCTTTTTCTCACTATGTTCTGTTGTTAAACCTCTGAATGTATTCACCCATTTGGAGTGAGTCCTTTTAAAAGTATGAAATAAAGTTTTTTTTTGAGTTTTAACCTCCTCTGAGCTGCAGATCCTTCAAACTTTGTTTGAATCCTTTTATGGAATTTTTTCTCATAGTTATATTCTTGTACATAGGTGTAGTATTATAGTAGTTATATTCTTGTGCATAGGTGTAGTATTATAGCAGTTATATTCTTGTACATAGGAGCAGTATTATAGTAGTTATATTCTTGTACATAGGAGGTAGTATTATAGTAGTTATATTCTTGTGCATAGGTGTAGTATTATAGCAGTTATATTCTTGTACATAGGAGCAGTATTATAGTAGTTATATTCTTGTACATAGGAGGTAGTATTATAGTAGTTATATTCTTGTGCATAGGTGTAGTATTATAGCAGTTATATTCTTGTACATAGGAGCAGTATTATAGTAGTTATATTCTTGTACATAGGAGCAGTATTATAGTAGTTATATTCTTGTACATAGGAGTAGTATTATAGTAGTTATATTCTTGTACATAGGAGGCAGTATTATAGTAGTTATATTCTTGTACATAGGAGGTAGTATTATAGTAGTTATATTCTTGTACATAGGTGTAGTATTATAGCAGTTATATTCTTGTACATAGGAGCAGTATTATAGTAGTTATATTCTTGTACATAGGAGCAGTATTATAGTAGTTATATTCTTGTACATAGGGGCAGTATTATAGTAGTTATATTCTTGTACATAGGAGGTAGTATTATAGTAGTTATATTCTTGTACATAGGAGTAGTATTATAGTAGTTATATTCTTGTACATAGGAGTAGTATTATAGTAGTTATATTCTTGTACATAGGAGTAGTATTATAGTAATTATATTCTTGTACATAGGAGGAAGTATTATAGTAGTTATATTCTTGTACATAGGAGTAGTATTATAGTAGTTATATTCTTGTACATAGGAGCAGTATTATAGTAGTTATATTCTTGTACATAGGAGCAGTATTATAGTAGTTATATTCTTGTACATAGGAGCAGTATTATAGTAGTTATATTCTTGTACATAGGAGCAGTATTATAGTAGTTATATTCTTGTATATAGGAGGTAGTATTATAGTAGTTATATTCTTGTACATAGGTGTAGTATTATAGTAGTTATATTCTTGTACATAGGAGCAGTATTATAGTAGTAATATTCTTGTACATAGGAGGTAGTATTATAGTAGTTATATTCTTGTACATAGGAGCAGTATTATAGCAGTTATATTCTTGTACATAGGAGCAGTATTATAGTAGTTATATTCTTGTACATAGGAGCAGTATTATAGTAGTTATATTCTTGTACATAGGAGTAGTATTATAGTAGTTATATTCTTTTAGAAAAAATAGAGAAGTGGGGTTATTTACCGGCATTGTAAAAGTTATCGGGTGGAGTTGTTTTTTTTTTACCGACATGTAGAAGGCTGATGGGGATTAGACAATTAAGTGTTCTAAACTGGGTTAAAGTCAGTAGTATATAAGAGATCGAGGCAACACATTGTGTAGGCTGTATTCCGCTATGATTAAGGGACACTAAAAATCTGTCCCGAAATGCGTCAGCGGTTTTTGGTTTTATTTTCACATTTTTCTATCTTTTTCTCACTATGTTCTGTTGTTAAACCTCTGAATGTATTCACCCATTTGGGGCGAGTCCTTTTAAAAGTATGAAATAAAGTTTTTTTTTGAGTTTTAACCTCCTCTGAGCTGCAGATCCTTCAAACTTTGTTTGAATCCTTTTATGGAATTTTTTCTCATAGTTATATTCTTGTACATAGGTGTAGTATTATAGTAGTTATATTCTTGTACATAGGAGCAGTATTATAGTAGTTATATTCTTGTACATAGGAGGTAGTATTATAGTAGTTATATTCTTGTACATAGGTGTAGTATTATAGCAGTTATATTCTTGTACATAGGAGCAGTATTATAGTAGTTATATTCTTGTACATAGGAGCAGTATTATAGTAGTTATATTCTTGTACATAGGAGTAGTATTATAGTAGTTATATTCTTGTACATAGGAGGCAGTATTATAGTAGTTATATTCTTGTACATAGGAGTAGTATTATAGCAGTTATATTCTTGTATATAGGAGTAGTATTATAGTAGTTATATTCTTGTACATAGGTGTAGTATTATAGCAGTTATATTCTTGTACATAGGAGGTAGTATTATAGTAGTTATATTCTTGTACATAGGTGTAGTATTATAGCAGTTATATTCTTGTACATAGGAGCAGTATTATAGTAGTTATATTCTTGTACATAGGGGCAGTATTATAGTAGTTATATTCTTGTACATAGGAGGTAGTATTATAGTAGTTATATTCTTGTACATAGGAGTAGTATTATAGTAGTTATATTCTTGTACATAGGAGTAGTATTATAGTAGTTATATTCTTGTACATAGGAGCAGTATTATAGTAGTTATATTCTTGTACATAGGAGCAGTATTATAGTAGTTATATTCTTGTATATAGGAGGTAGTATTATAGTAGTTATATTCTTGTACATAGGTGTAGTATTATAGTAGTTATATTCTTGTACATAGGAGCAGTATTATAGTAGTAATATTCTTGTACATAGGAGGTAGTATTATAGTAGTTATATTCTTTTACATAGGAGGTAGTATTATAGTAGTTATATTCTTGTACATAGGTGTAGTATTATAGTAGTTATATTCTTGTACATAGGAGCAGTATTATAGTAGTAATATTCTTGTACATAGGAGGTAGTATTATAGTAGTTATATTCTTGTACATAGGAGGTAGTATTATAGTAGTTATATTCTTGTACATAGGAGCAGTATTATAGCAGTTATATTCTTGTACATAGGAGCAGTATTATAGTAGTTATATTCTTGTACATAGGAGCAGTATTATAGTAGTTATATTCTTGTACATAGGAGTAGTATTATAGTAGTTATATTCTTTTAGAAAAAATAGAGAAGTGGGGTTATTTACCGGCATTGTAAAAGTTATCGGGTGGAGTTGTTTTTTTTTTACCGACATGTAGAAGGCTGATGGGGATTAGACAATTAAGTGTTCTAAACTGGGTTAAAGTCAGTAGTATATAAGAGATCGAGGCAACACATTGTGTAGGCTGTATTCCGCTATGATTAAGGGACACTAAAAATCTGTCCCGAAACGCGTCAGCGGTTTTTGGTTTTATTTTCACATTTTTCTATCTTTTTCTCACTATGTTCTGTTGTTAAACCTCTGAATGTATTCACCCATTTGGGGTGAGTCCTTTTAAAAGTATGAAATAAAGTTTTTTTTTGAGTTTTAACCTCCTCTGAGCTGCAGATCCTTCAAACTTTGTTTGAATCCTTTTATGGAATTTTTTCTCATAGTTATATTCTTGTACATAGGTGTAGTATTATAGTAGTTATATTCTTGTGCATAGGTGTAGTATTATAGCAGTTATATTCTTGTACATAGGAGCAGTATTATAGTAGTTATATTCTTGTACATAGGAGGTAGTATTATAGTAGTTATATTCTTGTGCATAGGTGTAGTATTATAGCAGTTATATTCTTGTACATAGGAGCAGTATTATAGTAGTTATATTCTTGTACATAGGAGGTAGTATTATAGTAGTTATATTCTTGTGCATAGGTGTAGTATTATAGCAGTTATATTCTTGTACATAGGAGCAGTATTATAGTAGTTATATTCTTGTACATAGGAGCAGTATTATAGTAGTTATATTCTTGTACAAAGGAGTAGTATTATAGTAGTTATATTCTTGTACATAGGAGGCAGTATTATAGTAGTTATATTCTTGTACATAGGAGGTAGTATTATAGTAGTTATATTCTTGTACATAGGTGTAGTATTATAGCAGTTATATTCTTGTACATAGGAGGTAGTATTATAGTAGTTATATTCTTGTACATAGGTGTAGTATTATAGCAGTTATATTCTTGTACATAGGAGCAGTATTATAGTAGTTATATTCTTGTACATAGGAGCAGTATTATAGTAGTTATATTCTTGTACATAGGGGCAGTATTATAGTAGTTATATTCTTGTACATAGGAGGTAGTATTATAGTAGTTATATTCTTGTACATAGGAGTAGTATTATAGTAGTTATATTCTTGTACATAGGAGTAGTATTATAGTAGTTATATTCTTGTACATAGGAGTAGTATTATAGTAATTATATTCTTGTACATAGGAGGCAGTATTATAGTAGTTATATTCTTGTACATAGGAGTAGTATTATAGTAGTTATATTCTTGTACATAGGAGCAGTATTATAGTAGTTATATTCTTGTACATAGGAGCAGTATTATAGTAGTTATATTCTTGTACATAGGAGCAGTATTATAGTAGTTATATTCTTGTACATAGGAGCAGTATTATAGTAGTTATATTCTTGTATATAGGAGGTAGTATTATAGTAGTTATATTCTTGTACATAGGTGTAGTATTATAGTAGTTATATTCTTGTACATAGGAGCAGTATTATAGTAGTAATATTCTTGTACATAGGAGGTAGTATTATAGTAGTTATATTCTTGTACATAGGAGCAGTATTATAGCAGTTATATTCTTGTACATAGGAGCAGTATTATAGTAGTTATATTCTTGTACATAGGAGTAGTATTATAGTAGTTATATTCTTTTAGAAAAAATAGAGAAGTGGGGTTATTTACCGGCATTGTAAAAGTTATCGGGTGGAGTTTTTTTTTTTTTACCGACATGTAGAAGGCTGATGGGGATTAGACAATTAAGTGTTCTAAACTGGGTTAAAGTCAGTAGTATATAAGAGATCGAGGCAACACATTGTGTAGGCTGTATTCCGCTATGATTAAGGGACACTAAAAATCTGTCCCGAAACGCGTCAGCGGTTTTTGGTTTTATTTTCACATTTTTCTATCTTTTTCTCACTATGTTCTGTTGTTAAACCTCTGAATGTATTCACCCATTTGGGGTGAGTCCTTTTAAAAGTATGAAATAAAGTTTTTTTTTGAGTTTTAACCTCCTCTGAGCTGCAGATCCTTCAAACTTTGTTTGAATCCTTTTATGGAATTTTTTCTCATAGTTATATTCTTGTACATAGGGGCAGTATTATAGTAGTTATATTCTTGTACATAGGAGCAGTATTATAGTAGTTATATTCTTGTACATAGGAGGTAATTTTTATTAGTAAAAACAAAACAAAAATACATTACATTCCAACAGAATTAGTAATTAATAATAATAATATAACATAAATCAGACATGTCCGTCAGATAACACAAATGAGAATCACTTTAACTTAAGTCTCCATTGCTGGCAGGAAAAAAAAAGGGGAAAAAATAAATCCGTAAATAAATGAACAGACTTATTTGCAGTGTTATCAGAGTATTCAGCAATCGATATATACATTTCTCCACAATTTTACATTATCGGGCTTTTTTCTGACCTCCAGAGACTTTATCCACCTCAGTTCAGACACGATGTATCTCACAGCGGCCATATGATGGAAGGGCTCTCTGTGTAGGGACACCTGGGTCCTCGTATGCCAGTGATAATATTTGATGACAGTAATAATAATATACAGGGTCTCCCGGTTAATGTCACCTATATTACTGGGGATGCCATATACAATCTCCGGGTATTTGAGAGACTGTAATTGGGGAATTTTCAGCCTCCGGGATATTTCCTGCCAGATCTTTCGCCCTCCCCCGCACTCTGATATAAAATGTGCCATGGTCTCCTCCTGCTGACAACCCAATGGACATGCCCGATCTGACACACTGAGATGTTTTAAGTTGCCTCTTACAAAAAGTTTCCCATGCAAAGATAGCCAGGCGATGTCAAAGAACTTTGCAGGGAGCCTCAGACCAGTGAGGAGCCTCAGACTATCCTTCAGGGTTGCAGATGTGCAGTCCCTCAATGCTGGCTGGAGACAATAGAAGGTCTTACATACCCTGGTGTACAGATCTCTCCTGGTCTTACTCACCAGATAGGTCTTTTCAATTCCCCATTTTTTCAGGCACCTTATGCCATAGTCCAGATACTGGGGGAGGTAGTCACGAGTCGATCGACCCCTCTTAAGGCTGCCGCCTCGCACCCAGGATTCTGCAAAAGGCAATATCCAATTCCTGATACTATTTACCCACAGGGAGCCGTTATCTGAGTCCAGGCAACCAAAATTTACTTTTAGAAACATGGAGTCAAAAAACACCCTTGGATTTAACATATCCAGCCCACCCTCTCTCCTCTGTAGGTAGGTTATCCCTCTTTTTACTGGGTTCAACCTGTTCCCCCACAAAAGTTGGAAGAACAGGCTAAAGAGCCTAGCGGAGAAAGATTCTGGCAAAGGAAAGACAACAGAGACGTACAAGAAGACAGGGACCAGGTAAGTCTTCAACATTTTAACCCTTTCTCTATAGGTCAGCCTCCAGTTCTTCCATCGCTGAACCTTTGCATTTCCGGATTCCAACTTTTCTTCCCAATTTAGTCTGCAATTATCATCCCTCCCGAATTTCACCCCAAGGATCTTAATATAGGAGGAGGCCTGGGCAAACTGCGGCAGATCAAATGTAGGATCAGTATGACCCGTCCAGAGAGCTTGACTCTTCTCAAGGTTGACAAGAGACCCGGAGGCCTCTGAGTAACTTCTGATGGCCGCAGACAACATCTCCACCTCACGAGGCTCAGATATCACCACAGTCACATCATCCGCGTAGGCAACGACTCTCAGGGGCAAGCAATGGGGGACCGGCGCCCCCTGAAAATCACACTCCTGCAGTGACCTGAGAAACGGGTCTATGGCAAACACATACAGTAATGGACTCAGTGGGCAACCTTGTCTCACCCCTGCCTCAACCCTGAAAGTATCACCCTGCCAACCATTAATCAGAGGAAAGCTCTCCGCCTCACGGTACAAAGTTCTCAGCCAATCCACAAATTGTCCCGGAATACCGTACTTTGTCAAAGTCGCCCATAGATACTCATGGTCTACTCTGTCAAAGGCCTTAGCCTGGTCAAGACTCACAACATATCTCCCACACCTCAGAGCTTTACATCTCTCAAACATCTCCCTTATCGAGATAACTGCTCCAGAGATGTTCCGCCCTTTAACTGTGCCAAACTGAGAGCCTGCCAACAGTGCCGAGGACAAACAAACTAATCTAGAGAACAGAATTTTTGCAAGAATCTTCCTATCGACATTCAAGAGGGCAATCGGCCTCCAGTTCTTGATGTCACTAGGCTCTTTACCTTTAGACAGCAGGATCAGGGAGGACACTCTCATGGATGGAGGCATCAGGTGGTTTTCTAGACTAGTTTTGAAGACATCCACGAGAATTGGTGCCAAGAGGTCTCGTAATTTCCTATAGAACTCAGCTGTAATCCCATCTGGACCTGGTGCCTTCTTCAGATGTAACTTATCTATGGCCTCTTTCACCTCCTCCACTGTTAACTCTGCTGTCAAAGGAGAAAAGTCCAAATCATTAGTATCAGGACCCGGAGTTGCCTCCAAGAATTGAGCCACCTTCTCTCTATCCAAAACCTTCTTCTGAAACAAGTCAGCATAGTAAGTTCTCACCACCCCCAGGATACCCTCCCGAGACTCCTGTAACACACCCTGGGAGTCAGTGAGACCTGTGACCGATTTATTTGCCACCCGCTCCCTGCAATTCTCAAAAGGATCCGGAGCCCCTAAGGACCCATAATCCCGTTCAAGAACCAGGGATGTATACCTGCGGTACTGATACTGACTGATCTCAGATTTCAGCCGGTCAATCTTCTGTTGGTCATCCCCGCCCGCCGAATAGAGTGACTCCAATTCTTTCCGCAGCCTGAGATACTGGCTATACTTACTCTTCCCCTTCTTAACTGACAGTCTCCTTAAGAGGGATCTGATCTCCTCCTTGACATCCTCCCACCAGTCAGCCATGTTATCATAAAACACCACTCTCTCAAGCTGGTTCTGAAATAGAGAGTGGACACAACTCCGGACACAGTCATCGTCCAAGAGGCTGGAATTCAGCTTCCATAGGCCTCTCCCAATATCAGGGCGTTTTGTGGAGCCCAAGCAAAAATACAAAGCCAGATGGTCAGAATAAGGGACTGTCTTTTCACTTTTCTCACTAACATACTCAGCGGGACTGACCAGAGCTAAGTCTATCCGACTGCATCTACCAGCGCAGGAGTAAGTGAATTTGGGTTTCCTACCACCCTCAGTAAACACATCAGACAGACCAGCCTGTGAAATAATTCTTCTTAAGACCTTGCAGTCCCTGGTGAGAGGCCTACCAGTAGGTCTGTCACTGGATGACATGGTGGCATTAAAGTCCCCTGCCATGACTACCGGAACAGATGTAAACAAGTACGGCTTGACTTCATCAAACAGACGTGCCCTTTCAATCACTGACTGCGGTGGACCATAGATATTAATGAGTCGGAGCCTTCTGCCTCGGATGGTAACTTCTAAAACCAGGCACCTCCCCATCAGAACCTCAGTTAGTCTGTGTATGGTGACATCAGGGGTGTTAAACAGTATAGAAACCCCGGCATAAGGCTCCACCGCCAGAGACCAGAAGGACGGGCCAGATTCCCATTCTCTCTCTGCTTCTCGTATTAGTCCTAAAGTATTTAAACGGGTTTCTTGTAAGAAATAGACATCGGCATCAAGATATCTCAGATGTTCATACACTGCGTGTCTTGTCCTCCTTGCTCGGATGCTATTCACATTACTAGAGATAACTTTAAGATAGAAACCTGCCATCAGAACAACTAGGAATATGAGAAACAGAGAGATGGGCCCCATTGTCATAGGTCAGAGTCAGAGGTGTCCTGGTGACCAGCTGTTTCCATGTCTGATTCGGACTGCCCCTCATCTCGGTGGGGTCTCCTCTTAGTGGGGGGATCGCCCTCTGGCTCCTCCTCATACTCCGCCATCATTCGTGAGAGTTCTCTGTCTAGTTCTGCTTCTCCGTCTGACTCTGATAGGACACTAAATCTATTCCCCGTTGCAGTGACCTCGCCTGCACTACTTACTCTCATCTTTGTAGGCTTTTCTACTGTGGTCCACTCACCCTCAGGCTTACGGCTGGCTTTATCCTTCTTCCTCCTTTTATTATTGTTGGATGATCGGGCAGGAGAAGAGACGACCACTGAGGGTTGTACAACCTGCTCGACAACCTCCATGGTCGTCTCAATGGGACCTGACTCGGCCTGGTCTTGGGTGGTATCACCTGTATGTGGTTGAGGCTCCGCCTCCATGACTACTGACCCTGACAATAGCGCCTCCTCCTCCTCCTGTATGTCATCAGCCGCTGCCAGCAAGTCCTCATCAGGGCTATCCTTACAGATGTTATGCCAGGCATCAGGACAATCTCTGTGGGGGTGACCGATCCTACCGCACAGGTTACACCTAATGTTTTGGCATGTGGCACTCACGTGGCCCATTTCATTACATAGGCTACACTTTACCATGGAGCATACACTGGCCACATGGCCGGCCTTCCCACACTTGAAGCAGCAGCGAGGCTGACCCGCATAGAAGCAGATCCCTTTTTCTCGGCCTATAAAGAACGAATTGGGCAGATGTTGGGTTATGTTGTTCTGCTGACGCAACTTCACCAGGACCCTCCACCCACCGGTCCAGACCCCGTCTTCATCCCTGTTCTTAGTAAGATCAGACATGAGGTCACAATGCCTCCTGAGCCAGATGACTATGTCCTGAGGGGGAACGGCTTCATTCCAAAATACAATTGTGACAGAGGCTGTATCTGGCCTAGAGATGGGGATGAAACTGAACTTATCCCAACCTTCCGTATCTCTCAACCTGGTGAGATTGGCCCAGAACCGGTCCAGATCAGACATCAGCTTAAAACTAACATCATACCCCTGGCGGTCAGGAAGGTTTATGACGGCCAGGATATCAGTCGGCACAAAGCCCATCTGGGTACATAGGAGCTCTCGGACCACAAACCTCCTATCCGGCAGATCCTCCTTGGCACCTCCGTGCCTAAACCTGACTACATTCCTCCTCCTGAAAGCCTGGCCTGTATAATTGGAGTTTGATGCAAAAGATGGAGCACCGCGGCTCCAGGCATTCCCTGAGGAGGTACGGCCAGATCCGCCATCTTGGCGTGTTTGTGGGCGCTGTGTGGGCTGCTGAGCACCTGTACCATGTGGTTCTGCTACTGTGCGAGTATCTAGAGGGGGAAAGTCCTGCACACTGGACTGTCCTGTGTCCGCCCCACCATCAACCTCTATGTCTGCAATATCACCAGACTCCAGAGACTGGACTGCAGAGGGGTCTGACGCCATAGATAGTGAAGGATCCCCCCCAGAAACACCTTCCCCTGCTGGGCCGTTATCACATACAGGAATATCCATAATATCAGGCACATTAGTCAGACAATCCGCGGCAGCAGAGTCCTGCATAGCAGAGTCCACATTAGTATTATAGTCAGCGGCAGCAGAGTCCTGCATAGCAGAGTCCATATTACCACTACAGTCAGCAGCAGCAGAGTCCTGCACAGCAGAGTCCAGACTGTCCCACACACTTACAACCTGTAACCCCGAATATGTTACTCCCCCAGTACCTTCAGGTAAGAGTCCATAGTCCTGCTGCAATGACTTGTCTCCTGGGACTTGTGGTGTCTGCACAGCTGCTACTTCATTACCATTAGGCAGGGGTCCATGATCTGGTTGCAAAGTGCTGGTTGCTGGGACTTGTGGTGCCTTGCTGAGAATTGCTGCAGGTTTTTGCTGTTGCTTAACACTGGCCGCTTTCCCGTACAAATTCCCTTCCTTAAAAGGGAAACTTGCTGGCTGCAGAACCGGTTTTACATGGGACTGCTGGCTGCCACCTTGAGAGGGTTCAGACCCAGCTTTAGCACAAGGTGATGGTGACTTCTGGTATTCCTGGAACCGCTGCTGGTTTCTGTACGATTCTCCCACCGGTCCCATTTGCTCCAGTACAGTCTCGGTCTCCCGTACGTTCTCGGCGAGCTCTTTCGCCAGTGCGCTCAGCTTCCTGTCCAGTAACACCAGTTTCTCAGGGCATGCAGACTTTTTTAGATTATAGGCACATTCAATCTGTCTCTGCAGATATATTTTACTGGCCTTTAATGTCTCCAGTCGCTTGACCAGTGCTGGGATCTCGTCTGCCAGGCGCAGTTCTGGTGCTCGCTCAGTAGCCATGACAGTCTGTACATTGTTGGAAAGCTTTGCAGGTTGGTTACCCCCAGTATGGCTTCTGGTTGGTGTAGCCTGTGATTTCTGACATGCTACGGCTGTTGTCACTGCCATGGGCCCACAATGTCCAGACTGGGGACTATGCCCCAGTTTATTCCCAGTGACTGTACTGCTGGTACCTTGAAGCTTCCCCGCTGGTCTCCCTTTGATCTCCTCCACTGCCTTCACTACATTTTTGTGGTTGCTGCTACCAGATCTTGTCCGCTCAGACCGTACCAATACAGACTGCTGCATGTTCTCCTGCATGGTCTGCTTCTCCAGGGATGTTCTCCTCTGTCTGCAGGAGGGTGGGGTGGACTGGACACCTGCAACCTGCAATGGAGTCTGCACAGGCTGCAAAGTTTGCTTCTTACATTCAGCCATTTTGCTTGGTTGTTGCACCGTACTACTGCTTGCTTCCATTACTTCTTTCTTTACAACTTTCTTCCCATCTTGGCTTGCTGCACTAGGACTGCTGACACACTGGACACGATTCCCATTACTGGGGACTTTAGGATTTTCATCCATTATTTTAGTTGTCTGGGAATTGCTTCCCAGAGAAGGCCTTGGAGCCTGGGCCTTGGCAGGGGAACTTCCCCACCCAGGGCGGCCCCGCCCTGGGCTATCTCCAGACATCAGGAGCCTCAGGAGAGCTACAAAAACACGTCCTCACAGCTAGGAGGTAGTATTATAGTAGTTATATTCTTGTACATAGGAGGTAGTATTATAGTAGTTATATTCTTGTACATAGGAGCAGTATTATAGCAGTTATATTCTTGTACATAGGAGCAGTATTATAGTAGTTATATTCTTGTACATAGGAGCAGTATTATAGTAGTTATATTCTTGTACATAGGAGTAGTATTATAGTAGTTATATTCTTTTACATAGGAGGTAGTATTATAGTAGTTATATTCTTGTACATAGGTGTAGTATTATAGTAGTTATATTCTTGTACATAGGAGCAGTATTACAGTAGTAATATTCTTGTACATAGGAGGTAGTATTATAGTAGTTATATTCTTGTACATAGGAGGTAGTATTATAGTAGTTATATTCTTGTACATAGGAGCAGTATTATAGCAGTTATATTCTTGTACATAGGAGCAGTATTATAGTAGTTATATTCTTGTACATAGGAGCAGTATTATAGTAGTTATATTCTTGTACATAGGAGTAGTATTATAGTAGTTATATTCTTTTAGAAAAAATAGAGAAGTGGGGTTATTTACCGGCATTGTAAAAGTTATCGGGTGGAGTTGTTTTTTTTTTACCGACATGTAGAAGGCTGATGGGGATTAGACAATTAAGTGTTCTAAACTGGGTTAAAGTCAGTAGTATATAAGAGATCGAGGCAACACATTGTGTAGGCTGTATTCCGCTATGATTAAGGGACACTAAAAATCTGTCCCGAAACGCGTCAGCGGTTTTTGGTTTTATTTTCACATTTTTCTATCTTTTTCTCACTATGTTCTGTTGTTAAACCTCTGAATGTATTCACCCATTTGGGGTGAGTCCTTTTAAAAGTATGAAATAAAGTTTTTTTTTGAGTTTTAACCTCCTCTGAGCTGCAGATCCTTCAAACTTTGTTTGAATCCTTTTATGGAATTTTTTCTCATAGTTATATTCTTGTACATAGGTGTAGTATTATAGTAGTTATATTCTTGTGCATAGGTGTAGTATTATAGCAGTTATATTCTTGTACATAGGAGCAGTATTATAGTAGTTATATTCTTGTACATAGGAGGTAGTATTATAGTAGTTATATTCTTGTGCATAGGTGTAGTATTATAGCAGTTATATTCTTGTACATAGGAGCAGTATTATAGTAGTTATATTCTTGTACATAGGAGGTAGTATTATAGTAGTTATATTCTTGTGCATAGGTGTAGTATTATAGCAGTTATATTCTTGTACATAGGAGCAGTATTATAGTAGTTATATTCTTGTACATAGGAGCAGTATTATAGTAGTTATATTCTTGTACAAAGGAGTAGTATTATAGTAGTTATATTCTTGTACATAGGAGGCAGTATTATAGTAGTTATATTCTTGTACATAGGAGGTAGTATTATAGTAGTTATATTCTTGTACATAGGTGTAGTATTATAGCAGTTATATTCTTGTACATAGGAGGTAGTATTATAGTAGTTATATTCTTGTACATAGGTGTAGTATTATAGCAGTTATATTCTTGTACATAGGAGCAGTATTATAGTAGTTATATTCTTGTACATAGGAGCAGTATTATAGTAGTTATATTCTTGTACATAGGGGCAGTATTATAGTAGTTATATTCTTGTACATAGGAGGTAGTATTATAGTAGTTATATTCTTGTACATAGGAGTAGTATTATAGTAGTTATATTCTTGTACATAGGAGTAGTATTATAGTAGTTATATTCTTGTACATAGGAGTAGTATTATAGTAATTATATTCTTGTACATAGGAGGCAGTATTATAGTAGTTATATTCTTGTACATAGGAGTAGTATTATAGTAGTTATATTCTTGTACATAGGAGCAGTATTATAGTAGTTATATTCTTGTACATAGGAGCAGTATTATAGTAGTTATATTCTTGTACATAGGAGCAGTATTATAGTAGTTATATTCTTGTACATAGGAGCAGTATTATAGTAGTTATATTCTTGTATATAGGAGGTAGTATTATAGTAGTTATATTCTTGTACATAGGTGTAGTATTATAGTAGTTATATTCTTGTACATAGGAGCAGTATTATAGTAGTAATATTCTTGTACATAGGAGGTAGTATTATAGTAGTTATATTCTTGTACATAGGAGCAGTATTATAGCAGTTATATTCTTGTACATAGGAGCAGTATTATAGTAGTTATATTCTTGTACATATGAGCAGTATTATAGTAGTTATATTCTTGTACATAGGAGTAGTATTATAGTAGTTATATTCTTTTAGAAAAAATAGAGAAGTGGGGTTATTTACCGGCATTGTAAAAGTTATCGGGTGGAGTTGTTTTTTTTTTACCGACATGTAGAAGGCTGATGGGGATTAGACAATTAAGTGTTCTAAACTGGGTTAAAGTCAGTAGTATATAAGAGATCGAGGCAACACATTGTGTAGGCTGTATTCCGCTATGATTAAGGGACACTAAAAATCTGTCCCGAAACGCGTCAGCGGTTTTTGGTTTTATTTTCACATTTTTCTATCTTTTTCTCACTATGTTCTGTTGTTAAACCTCTGAATGTATTCACCCATTTGGGGTGAGTCCTTTTAAAAGTATGAAATAAAGTTTTTTTTTGAGTTTTAACCTCCTCTGAGCTGCAGATCCTTCAAACTTTGTTTGAATCCTTTTATGGAATTTTTTCTCATAGTTATATTCTTGTACATAGGTGTAGTATTATAGTAGTTATATTCTTGTACATAGGAGCAGTATTATAGTAGTTATATTCTTGTACATAGGAGGTAGTATTATAGTAGTTATATTCTTGTACATAGGTGTAGTATTATAGCAGTTATATTCTTGTACATAGGAGCAGTATTATAGTAGTTATATTCTTGTACATAGGAGCAGTATTATAGTAGTTATATTCTTGTACATAGGAGTAGTATTATAGTAGTTATATTCTTGTACATAGGAGGCAGTATTATAGTAGTTATATTCTTGTACATAGGAGTAGTATTATAGCAGTTATATTCTTGTACATAGGAGTAGTATTATAGTAGTTATATTCTTGTACATAGGTGTAGTATTATAGCAGTTATATTCTTGTACATAGGAGGTAGTATTATAGTAGTTATATTCTTGTACATAGGTGTAGTATTATAGCAGTTATATTCTTGTACATAGGAGCAGTATTATAGTAGTTATATTCTTGTACATAGGAGCAGTATTATAGTAGTTATATTCTTGTACATAGGGGCAGTATTATAGTAGTTATATTCTTGTACATAGGAGGTAGTATTATAGTAGTTATATTCTTGTACATAGGAGTAGTATTATAGTAGTTATATTCTTGTACATAGGAGTAGTATTATAGTAGTTATATTCTTGTACATAGGAGTAGTATTATAGTAGTTATATTCTTGTACATAGGAGTAGTATTATAGTAGTTATATTCTTGTACATAGGAGTAGTATTATAGTAGTTATATTCTTGTACATAGGAGGTAGTATTATAGTAGTTATATTATTGTACATAGGAGTAGTATTATAGTAGTTATATTCTTGTACGTAGGTGTAGTATTATAGTAGTTATATTCTTGTACATAGGAGTAGTATTATAGTAGTTATATTCTTGTACATAGGAGGTAGTATTATAGTAGTTATATTATTGTACATAGGAGTAGTATTATAGTAGTTATATTCTTGTACATAGGAGCAGTATTATAGTAGTTATATTCTTGTACATAGGAGCAGTATTATAGTAGTTATATTCCTGTACATAGGAGCAATATTATAGTAGTTATATGCTATATGTTATATAGGTATATCCCTGTACTTTAAGAGCTCAGCTAAGTTGTTATGGGTTCTGACAACAAGTTTGCTGAATAGTTTCATTCATAACCAGTAGAATTACGGATACAGCTCTGGGTTACTATTCTGTATCACCAGTGCTGGATCTTTCTCATGTAAAGACTCTCCTATTCCTTCTTTAACCCCTTCCCGCCGATGGCATTTTTTGATTTTCGTTTTTCGTTTTTGACTCCCCTCCTTCTAAACCCCATAACTTTTTTATTTCTCCGCTCCCAGAGTCATATGAGGTCTTAATTTTTGCGGGACAATTTTTTCTTCATGATGCTACCATTAATTATTCTATATAATGTACTGGGAAGCAGGAAAAAAATTCAGAATGGGGTGGATTTGAAGAAAAAATGCATTTCTGCGACTTTCTTACGGGCTTTGGTTTTACGGCGTTCACTGTGCAGCCAAAATGACATGTCCCCTGTATTCTGTGTTTCGGTACGGTTCCAGGGATACCAAATTTATATGGTTTTATTTACATTTTGACCCCTAAAAAAAATTCCAAAACGGTGTTAAAAATTTTTTTTTCTAAAAGTCGCCATATTCCGACGGCCGTAACTTTTTTATACATAGGTGTACGGGGATGCATAGGGCGTCTTTTTTGCGGGGCTGGGTGTACTTTTTAGTTCTACCATTTTCGGGAAATATTATTGCTTTGATCACTTTTTATTCAAATTTTTATCAGAATTAAAACAGTGAAAAAACGGCGGTTTGGCACTTTTGACTATTTTTCCTGCTACGGCGTTTACCGAACAGGAAAAATATTTGTATAGATTTGTAGAGCGGGCGATTTCGGATGCGGGGATACCTAACATGTATGTGTTTCACAGTTTTTAACTACTTTTATATCTGTTCTAGGGAAAGGGGGGTGATTTGAACTTTTAATACTTTTTATATTTTTTTATATTTTTTTTTACTTTTTTTTTTTTTTTTTTTTTTTTTTTTGCATTTATTAGACCCCCTAGGGGTGTTTAACCCCAGGGGGTCTGATCACTAATGCAATGCATTACAATGCTAATGCATTGCAATGCATTGCAAAAAAGCATCATCTCTTTTGCAGGCTGCATAGACCAGCCTGCAAAAGAGAGAATTTGCAGACCGGCTGGGAGCCTTTAACAAGGCTCCCGGCTGTCATGGCAACGGGGGGTCGGCCCTGGAGCATGCTCCAGGAGCCGGCGATCCCTGCCAAAATGGCGGCGCCCATGTGCCGCCGGGAAAATGGCGCCTCCGGCGCCTTTGACAGCAGCGCCGGAGGGGTTAATGCCTCCGATCGGTCCGGGGACCGATCGGAGGCATTAGAGCCGGTTGTCTACTGCTTAAAGCAGTAGACACCCGGCGGCTATGACGGCCGCCCGGCTCCCGGGCGGTCGCCATAGTTACAGACCCGACACGCGCCGTACTATTACGGCGCATGTCGGGAAGGGGTTAAAGCAACAGGAGAAATGATGATAGAAATGAATTGTGAAAAGATTTTACAATCTCCGGAGTTTAATAGTGCGGTATCTTTACAAAGACACACTGCGCTTCTCCTTTATTGTCTGTTGGCGATTGCTTGATGGCTGCTACTCATGGCAATTGTCTCGGACATAGTAATAATTCATAACTACAAGTAGACGTCTTGACGGAGATCTCACAGTATTAGTCAGGTGCGCCTACTTTCTGAGCAACCAGAAAATTGCAATGGGAGAGTATCTAAATAGAGGGCAGCAATATTATACATAGCACATGTAGGTGAGGGGGGTGTTTAATTTATACCACTTAGGCCTTATTCACATGCCCATGACAAATCATGGTGGAGAAGGCAGACAGTATACTGTCCCACACCTGTAGGCTTCTGTATTTTGACACAGACTGCAGTGTTAGGCTCCATTCCCACGGAGTAACGCGCCGCTCATTTAGACACGTAAACGCGTGTCAGAGTGTGGCGCTTCAAAACAGATCCCATTGACTTCAATGGGTGCCGGCTTACGCGCACTACACATTGAAATCAATGGGATCTGTTTTGAAGCGCCTCGCTCTGACACGTGTTTATGTGTCTAAATGAGCGGCGCGTTACTCTGTGAGAACGGAGCGTTATAGCCATGCATTGTTTTTAGACAGATTTTTAGGATGAATAGTTATAGCTTATGGTGGGCTGACATAAGTGCTCAATAGGGTTCAGGTCTGAAGGAGTTAAATACACTTACTCCAATACCGAAATGAAAGGAGCAGCTTGAAAAGTTAGAGAGGAATAAGGAACTTAGGTGGCGGGAATATTGTTGTTTATTCATGTTGTGGGCTTGAAATTTCAACAGAAATTTGTTGCATAAAACGTGGAATACTGGACGGTTGGCCGACTTAGCCAGAGCACTGGAAATGTGTAAATCTCTTTACTCCTCTCCCATGATGCATCATTCCTAGTTGCAATTTACGTTTTCTACCGTTTTCAAGAATCTCCACATTTTGCTTACTCAGTTGGGGGATAGTTACAATGTAGCCGATCAACTATACTAGAAAGACCCCCGAGTATAATGATAGTCTTTGTGGGGCCCGAGGTGTCACCGATCTCGGCCCAGCCAGGATCGGTAAGTAAATAGTAACTCCAGTGGTAACGGCCTATTTAAAGAATAAAAAAAAAAAACACAGCGGTAGCAGCTGTCGCCGGGCCCCTAATGTCCCGGGCCCTGTGGTAGCCGCTTCCACCGCTGCCACGGTAGTTACACCCCTGAATGTAGTAGTTAATGAGAAAAAGTGATAAGTCTGATACCCAGAATCTGTGCAGCTCCTGGATCCAATGAGACCCAGCATATCACCCCAGCCCTGCAGATAGATAGGTTAGTGTCACCAGAACCAGCATATCACCCCAGCCCTGCAGATAGATAGGTTACTGTCACCAGAACCAGCATATCACCCAGCCCTGCAGATAGATAGGTTAGTGTCACCAGAACCAGCGTATCACCCCAGCCCTGCAGATAGATAGGTTAGTGTCACCAGACCTCAGCATATCACCCCAGCCCTGCAGATAGATAGGTTAGTGTCACCAGAACCAGCATATCACCCCAGCCCTGCAGATAGATAGGTTAGTGTCACCAGACCTCAGCATATCACCCAGCCCTGCAGATAGATAGGTTAGTGTCACCAGAACCAGCATATCACCCCAGCCCTGCAGATAGATAGGTTAGTGTTACCAGAACCAGCATATCACCCCAGCCCTGCAGATAGATAGGTTAGTGTTACCAGAACCAGCATATCACCCCAGCCCTGCAGATAGATAGGTTAGTGTCACCAGAACCAGCATATCACCCCAGCCCTGCAGATAGATAGGTTAGTGTTACCAGAACCAGCATATCACCCCAGCCCTGCAGATAGATAGGTTAGTATCACCAGAACCAGCATATCACCCCAGCCCTGCAGATAGATAGGTTAGTGTCACCAGAACCAGCATATCACCCCAGCCCTGCAGATAGATAGGTTAGTGTCACCAGAACCAGCATATCACCCCAGTCCTGCAGATAGGTAGGTTAGTGTCACCAGAACCAGCATATCACCCCAGCCCTGCAGATAGATAGGTTAGTGTCACCAGAACCAGCATATCACCCCAGTCCTGCAGATAGGTAGGTTAGTGTCACCAGAACCAGCATATCACCCCAGCCCTGCAGATAGATAGGTTACTGTCACCAGAACCAGCATATCACCCCAGCCCTGCAGATACAGTAGATAGGTTACTGTCACCAGAACCAGCATATCACCCCAGTCCTGCAGATAGATAGGTTAGTGTCACCAGAACCAGCATATCGCCCCAGCCCTGCAGATAGATAGGTTACTGTCACCAGAACCAGCATATCACCCCAGCCCTGCAGATAGATAGGTTAGTGTCACCAGACCCAGCATATCACCCCAGCCCTGCAGATAGATAGGTTACTGTCACCAGAACCAGCATATCACCCCAGTCCTGCAGATAGATAGGTTAGTGTCACCAGAACCAGCGTATCACCCCAGCCCTGCAGATAGATAGGTTAGTGTCACCAGACCTCAGCATATCACCCCAGCCCTGCAGATAGATAGGTTAGTGTCACCAGAACCAGCATATCACCCCAGCCCTGCAGATAGATAGGTTAGTGTCACCAGACCCAGCATATCACCCCAGCCCTGCAGATAGATAGGTTAGTATCACCAGAACCAGCATATCACCCCAGTCCTGCAGATACAGTAGATAGGTTACTGTCACCAGAACCAGCATATCACCCCAGCCCTGCAGATAAATAGGTTACTGTCACCAGACCCAGCATATCACCCCAGCCCTGCAGATAGATAGGTTAGTGTCACCAGTACCAGCATATTACCTGATCCTTGTAGATAGGTTAGTGTTACCAGAACCAGCATATCGCCCCAGTCCTGCAGATAGATAGGTTAAGTTAGTAGGGACTGCCCCTCCAAATCCCTTGGGGATATATAAACTTATAGGCTACAGCAACTGCACCGATTCTGGGTATCAGACTTATCACTTTTTCTCATTCACTAATACATTGTAACTATCCCTCAGCTGTGTAAGCAAAATGTGGACATTCTTTAACACGATAGAAAACATAACAGACTGATACTTTCTTGTCTTTTCAGCATTATTACATACGATACCACTAGAAAGCTGGCAGTTTGTTGAATTCAGTACACTGGTGTGCGCCCCAGTGCCAGGGATATCACTGCCGTGTGGGGGAGGGCATTCCTTAAAGCAAGGTGTCTCTCTTAAAGGGGTATTCTCATCTTATAAAGTGTTGGCATATTGTTGGGGTGAGCCACCCCTTTAAGATCAGAGAATTCCATCTGGATAAAGGGGCTGTCATCTTCACTTCTTAGATAGCCCTGGACTGTATAAGGAAAGGGCTTTGGACTCATTGGCTGATTTCAGATGGTATTTTGAAAATATTGGTGACGTTTTGGCAATAGTCCATAAAAAGGGGGCACGTAGGCGGGTTACTCACCTTCTACCAGGACGTGGTGAGAGGAACAGGACCTGCTATGGCGGACTCTTTGGAGCTCTTGGTGCGGGAGAGGGTAGCTAGCCAGGGCCCTGGCTGGTTGCTCAGCCTCCTTCAACAGACGTGCGATTCGGGGGTCGGCGGATCGGTGTCCAGGGCTGATGGCCGGCCACAGCGGGTATCTCGCCCGCCATCACGGCTGAGTCCCAGCCCGCCTGCACGTGGAGGCTCGAGGACATCCAGGCAGCGGAGGGAGACCAGACCTCGCGGCGGGCAGTCGGCGTCCACCAGCGGCGGAACAGGTGAGCGCTCCGGCCGGGTTGCGCAGCGTGCCCGGGGGGGGTGGGGTGGGCGGGAGGGGGGGGGTCCCCAGCGCCGGCTCAGCTTACCTCTGCTGTCCCCAAAATGGCCGCCGCCACGCGGCCTGCATCTTCGGCGGTTGCGGCTGCTCCCGTGGGCGGGGCTTCCCCTCTGCTGTTCGATGACGCGCCGCCGGGCGGAGCTTCCCTGGCGGGCGTCATCGCGGCGGCCGGATGTGACGGGCCGGAAGGGGCGGGGCTTCGCGACGTGCCCGCCGGAGCTGCCGAGGACGCGGCTCCGGCTGTTTTTCCTCCTCCCCCTGCGGCTGCTGGCTCCCTGAGCTATGGAGCGGTGAATATTTCGGCTGAAGCCCTTTCAGCCGTGCAGGTCCACGTAAGTGACATGGGCAGAGCAGGGCAAGGGGGCGTGGCTTCCGGGTCTGGTGGGGGGGCGGGCCCCTGTGCGGTTGCGGCGGTTACTGTGGAAGGGGTGGGATGTCAGGTGGCGTCCGGGGGTCCCACAGGTCACAGGGGTCGGAGGGTCACCTGAGGGTTGCGTTCCACCCCTCACCTTTCAGCGGAGCATTTGCGGGGGGGGGGGGGACTGGGGGCGGGGTTTTCGGGGCTCGCGGCATCCCTCTTACGTTTCCTCTTTTTCTGAGTCTTCTTCATCAGAAGACGACAGGTACCGCCGCGGAAGTGGGCGGCACTTGGATTCTTCAAGGAGACACAGCAGCCGGAGAAGTTCTCGCAGTCGCAGGAGTCGGACAAGGCATCGCACCCCGCGCAGTCGTTCGTCCTCCAGGTCCAGGCGGAGCTACAGTCATTCAGACCGAAGGCTGCGGGACAGGTCGCATCGGACCTCTTCGCATCGGGAGAGTCGTCGTCGATCTCCAGTGGAAGGCCGTCCGGAGAGGGCTACATCATCTTCGGCTGGACTTCAACGCCAGGATGCACAGCCTCTACCGACCGCTCCTGTCCCGGCTGCTCCTCTTCCGGCCCATCCGGGGCCGCAACCCGGTGAGTACGCCTGCCGTTCGGCTTGGGCACCTCACGCCGCACCTACACAGACACTTACACCTGGACAGGATCTTTCTTCTTTTCTTAGACAGTTGTTAGAGGTTTCGGGTAGTTCTCAGGGTAGGGCGGACGCGGTGTTCGCTGCCGCACCCGGGGGGAGTTCCCCCGCTCCGGCCGTGGATTTGGTTTCGAGTTGTATGCTCCGGGACACTATGTTCTGCGGAGTTGCTCCGCTAGGGACGCACGTCCCGGCGGATGTTAGGGACAAGATAGTCAAGGGTGAGTTCGTAGATATCTGGTCCTTATTGTCGGCAGACCACATTGCCGTCGATAAGGAGCGGACATTTGAGAAAGGGTCAGAGCGTAAACAGAGAGTGGCAAAGACGTTTAGGAACTGGCTGCAGGCCTTCGCTACTCTTGCTTATATCGTATGCCAGGCTTCCCCGATGACAGGCCCCGAGCTTTTTGTTTATATGGATACGGTTTACAGTGCGTATAAGCTGCACGGGGGTTCAGCCTGGTGGCGGTACGACGAGGAGTATCGTCGCCGCCTGGCTTTGACCCCTGCCGTCGGTTGGGCCTCTAAGGCTACTGACGTTTGGATCCAACTGATCCTTTCCCAACGTCCTCAGCGGCCCTTTCAGCCCAGTGCCGCCGTTCCGGGGCAGCAGCCCGCAGCGACGGCACAGCGCCAGAGTGGAACCTGCTGGCTCTATAATGAGGGCCATTGCCGATTCCACTCTTCCTACCGCTTCAAACACGAGTGCTCGATCTGTGGGGGGTCGCACTCAGCTTTGCGCTGTTTCCGCCGTAACCGGCAGGGCGGGAAGCTGGGTGCTGCCGGCACCGCAGAGAACACCGGTGAACGTACGGCTGTTGGAGCAGTGGCTCGCCCTCTACCCCAGGAGGCGGGAGGCAAGCCTGCTTCTTGAGGGTTTATCCTGCGGTTTTTACATTCCCCACGCCCCTTCTTCCATTATGTTTCTTTCTCCTAATTTAAAATCTGTTAGAGAAAATGAGGAGATGGCGTGGGAAACGGTTATGAAGGAGGTGATGTTGGGCCGGATGGCCGGCCCCTTTTCCGATCCCCCGCTGTCGAATTTGAGGGTCTCCCCTCTGGGTTTGGTACCTAAAAAGGAGGCGGGCAAATTTCGGCTCATACATCATCTCTCATACCCTCCCGGGTCATCGGTTAATGTCGGCATCTCAAAGGAGGATGCGGCTGTGTCGTACACCTCTTTGACAGGGCTGTTTTTCTGGTTGGCAGGGCTGGTCCGGGTGCGTTGTTGGCTAAGTCCGACATTGAGTCGGCTTTCAGACTGCTTCCGGTACACCCAGACTGTTTCCACTTGTTAGGTTGTAGGGTTAGGGTTAGTTTTTTCGTCGACATGTGCCTGCCCATGGGATGCTCTATTTCCTGTTATTATTTTGAGTTGTTTAGCTCCTTTTCGGAGTGGTCTTTGAGGTATGAATCGGGCATCCCGTCGGTGTTGCATTATCTCGACGATTTCTTGTTTGTTGGTCCGGGAGGGTCGCCTGTTTGCTCGTACTTGTTAGCTACATTTCAGTCCTTGATGGCCCGGCTGGGCGTTCCCCTTTCAGCCGAGAAAACGGAGGGCCCGTCTACACGGCTGTCCTTTCTCGGCATTGAGATAGACTCGGTTGAGATGGTTTTCAGGCTTCCGCCTGACAAGCTTGACCGTCTTCGGGGTACGGTTGAGGATTTCCTTCTCGCCAAAAGGTCACGTTGCATCAGATGCAGTGTCTCCTCGGCCTGCTGACATTCGCGTGTCGGGTGCTGCCCATGGGGCGCGCCTTTTGTCGCCGGTTGTCGCTGGCTACAAAGGGCGTGCTCCACCCCGACCATTTTATCCGCATTACGCGTGCGCTGAAGGAAGATCTGCGTGTTTGGAGCGCTTTTCTTTCTAAGTTTAATGGTCGTGCGATCTGTCAGCAGGGGGAGGTTACCAACGCTAGCTGTCCTTATTTACGGATGCTGCTGGTGGCGATGGCTTTGCGGCTGTTTTCGGGGATGAGTGGTGCAGGGGGTCTTGGCCACTACTGTGGTTCGAGACGGGCCTGGTTAGGAACATGGCCTTGTTGGAATTTTTCCCGATTGTAGCCGCAATAGAGCTTTGGGGTGATAGGATGTCCAACCGTAGGATAGTGTTCTGGTGTGATAACCTTTCTGTGGTGCAGGTCATAAACAGCCAGTCTTCTTCCTCGCCTCCGGTACTGGCGCTGCTTCGGCATTTAGTCTTGGTTTGTTTGCAGCGTAACATTTGGTTCAAAGCTCGCCATGTGCCTGGTGTG
Organism: Leptodactylus fuscus; assembly: GCF_031893055.1. Taxonomy (NCBI): domain Eukaryota; kingdom Metazoa; phylum Chordata; class Amphibia; order Anura; family Leptodactylidae; genus Leptodactylus; species Leptodactylus fuscus. The sequence continues at coordinate 21,720,391 of NC_134267.1, read as the reverse complement.
CGGAATAAGATTACTGACGCTCTGTCTCGCTCACGTTTTCAGGTCTTCCGTGCCCTGCATCCGTCGGCGAGACTGGTGGGATGGAGTTGCCCCGATTCCTTGTGGAGCCTGGTAGGGAACAGCTGCTAGAGCTCATTCGGGGGTCTGTTTCTGCTACTACTTGGAAGAGTCATTACAGTGCTTGGGTCCTTTGGTTGTCCGTGTCTGGCGGTTCAGTACCCGCAGACGCTCCGAAGCTTCTAGATGTCTCTTTGGAGTTTCTAGCCAGATTGAGGAGTCAGGGGTCGTCTTATTGTGCGGTTGTTAAAAAGTTAGCTGGGGTTGCTTTTATGCTTAAGCTTTTTGGTCGTTTTGATATTACAAAACATTTTGCTATTAAACAAGTTTTGAAGGGGTGGAAGAAGGAGAAGCGGGGAGGGGATCGGCGTCGACCGGTTTCCTATAGTTTGTTGACGCGTTTGTTTGGGGTTTTGGAGGTAGTATGTCAGGATAGCTTTGAATTGGTTTTGCTGAGGGCCGCTTTCGCCTTAGCCTTTTTTGCGGCCCTCCGTATTGGGGAATTAGTTAGTCCAAGTAAATTTAAGCCCGGGGGTTTGGGTGTGGGCGATGTGGTGGCGTCTGATAACGAGATTAAAATCTGTCTTCGTCGCTCGAAAACGGATGTTTTCGGGCGGGGTACATGGATTACTATTGGCCGCACGGGGTCTGAGTTTTGCCCCGTGTTTTTGATACGGGAGTATATTGCTAGGCGTCCCGCAGGGGACGTCTTTTTGTTGCATGAGGCTGGTGCGCCCCTCACTCGCTTTCAATTCTTATCTGTTTTTCGTGCTTGTTTAGTTGCTGTGGGACTGGAGCCTCGGGACTTTGGCACCCATTCTTTTCGCATCGGAGCCGCTACAACGGCTGACGCTTGCGGCTTGGGAGATGAGGCGGTGAAACGCCTGGGGCGCTGGAGTTCCGACTGCTTTCGGTCTTACATTCGGCCCGACCTGATGACTCCCTGAGCCTCGGCGTCCGCTGAGAGCGATGGGGTGCTGATTTGGGCCTTTACATTGTTGTCTGGTGCATGCTATGTTTTCTGTTTTTCTCTACTTCGGCCTAGACGGAGTGGAGGTTCGTTGGAGAGGTTGCCGAGGGTTACAATGGAGGCAGGTCCTACCGGATATAGTGGCCGCGAGCCGCTTGACAGCGGGTCCTGCGGTCGTTATCGTCCACGCTGGAGGTAATGATTTGGGCCATGTGAAGCTAGCGGAACTTATAACTATGATAAAACAGGACCTCCGCCGAGTTTATGATTTCTTCGGGAAGGTTGTGCTGGTATGGTCAGAGATCGTGCCTCGCCTTTGTTGGAGGGGCGCGCGAGACGTTGCCGCAATTGATAGGGCTCGGCGTGTCTTGAATATCTGGGTTTCTAAATTTGTTAGGTCTTTGGGGGGGATTGCGGTGCGGCATGTGGACTTGGAGGGTAATAACGAAAGGTTGTTGATGAGAGACGGGGTGCACCTCAATCCCATAGGTTCTGACATATTTCTTTCTGGGTTGCAAGATGGCCTGGAGAGGGCATTGATTCTTTTGTGTGGGGGGGCCAACAGGCAGGTGTAGGGAGGTAGCAGTACACTGCCTGTTGTGTGGCGGGGGTGTCCATGCCCATTTGTTGAAGTTACGTTAACCTACATGCTCGCTGGGTCGCAGCGGAGCATTCAGGGCAAGATAAGAAGAAAGGAAAGGAAGAGCCGGAAGCGGGGCATGGACGATTCACAAGTTTGTTTACTTAACCTTTGCTATCATTTTTCTAAATAAAGCTGTGGCCTACCCCACTAATACCACACGTAAGGTTTCTGCTGGTCTTTATTGATAGCACACACATCTAAGTATAGTCACCAAGGGGTTTTATGGCATTTGGATGGGTCCAATGAGTCCTTCCTCCATATTGGTGGCTGTGCAGGGGGAAACAGTGAAGGGGCTGCAGAGATTTCTGGATGAGAATAAAGGGGACCCCCGGACAATCCAATGAATTATACACATGTCCATTGGTCTCAGTGTAATGACTGTCCAGACTCAGTGCTCATCAGTCTCCAGGAACATTTTCCCTCACACCCATAGGGTCCAGTAAGTGACATTTTATGGTTCCTGTCCCAATAAGTGCAAGTCACACCTCTGACTGGGATGTAGCCAGGACTGTACAGCAGTGAGGTTGTCTTCTGCAGGTCTGATCCTGGTCCTGCTATGGAAACAATCAGCAAGAAGCCATTCAGATACAGCCAGCATCACCGCTGAGGATGTCTGATCCATAATCATAATCCATAGTCATTCACTACAGACTAGTCACCTGTATGAGATATGAGGTATAAAGTATATATTAGGTGTGTATACTTTTGCAAACAATTCTTCTGTACCTACAATGTATCAAAAAAACAAATAAATAAATGAAAACATTTTTGCAATCTACCAATTTGTGTCTGCAGCTCTTTTGCAAACCTGTGTGTTGCCAAGGCTACAGACTACAAACAACCTCTGCGTCGTCTGACCCTGCTCTCATCTTCCATATATCTCATACTTTATCCTTGCACCCAAAATGAATCTTTGCAGGAAGTAGGAGCCAGATAGACGGGGGTAAGATGGCTGCAGGATCAGACTACAGAGGGTTTGATTGTTGTCTGTAACTATGGAGACGCATAGATCTGAATAAGAACTGTAGACACAAAACGGTAGAATCATTTTTCATCAAAACTCTTTGAAACGTAGAGATCTCAATATTTTTTAAGTTTTAAATGTATTCTATAAGTACGTCTCCCCTTTATATTACAAACCGGAAACCTCCTTCAGTCCAGGTAGCGGCAGCTTCCACTTACTCATTGTAATATAACTTACATGGCGGTATTGTCCACTTCCGGAGATCTCCTGGCGCCGTGTCAACACTCCGCACATAGAACAATAGATTTTCCATTTAATGTTTATATATGAGACTGGTCACATGACCGTGTGACTTTGTATCAGGCCTGTAATAGTGTATGATATTGCAGTTTATATGGACAGACCGAGATTCGAGATTACTTGGCAATGTTTTTCAATGACTTAAATCGGTCATGGAATTAATAGCAAAAATAATACCGTATGTCCCAATGGCTGCGATAAAGGTTACATTATAACATTCAGTACATGCTGATATCTACGTGATGAACAAGGACTATCTGTATGTACAGGGGATTTCAGGTCGTGTTGTTCATAGACAGGGGGTATAATAATAATTTCTGTTCTCACACATACACCGGTATCTCTAAGCTGATAATCGTGCCAGTAGGGGGCGCCCATGTTGTCCATTTCATCCATTCTCTCGTCTATGTGTTTAACAAACAGTTGCGATGTGTTGAAACAATTGATGTCACAGATGGCAGTTCTTTTTATTCTCCACTAGCTTTTACCCGAAGTTGCGGAACCCCGACCCCCTGCGGGACCCACCTGGTGCGGTGCGCAGGCTTGTTCCTTTGCCTTGTGTCCACAGCGGGCCCTTCCTACACCTGTGGGTCCATGGACCGTCGGGGCCCTTCCTGCGGCCCACTGGAACTGTTTACCGCCACCCCCCTTTCTCCCTACCCGCTTCCCCATGTGGTCACTCCTTCCTCCTACCCCGTGCCCCTTTGCCCCCCAGGAACGTGCCCCTTTCCCCCCCTAACCCCATGCCACCTTCTCCCATGTTACCTACTCCGTGCCCCCTTTTTCCCCCTACCCCATGCCCCCTTCCCCCGTCTTACCTACCCCGTGCCCCCCCACCCTGCGGCCCGCTGTAACTCTTTACCTCCTCTCCTTCCTGGCGCCCACCACCCCCCTTTGTCCCTACCCGCTTCCCCATGTGGTCACTCCTTCCTCCTACCCCCTTCCTCCGTCTTACCTACCCCGTGCCCCTTTTGCCCCCCACCAGACCCTGCCGACTGTGTGTCCCCTTTCCCCGTACCAACCTGTGGCCCCGGGATCACCACACCCTGGGCTTCCCGTGCACCGATGTTCCAATTCATAGTGTCTAGAGACGGCAGACGCTGCGGGACAGCTGGCCGAACCGGCGTTCCAGAGCGCGGCGCAGGCGACCCACTGTCCGGCCGCGGCAGAGTACTGCGGTCCTGTGGTGAGGCCACACGGGTGGGGCAGCGTATGGACTTGTCGCTGTCCCAGAGTAGAGGCCCTTGTGCAGGACGCTCCGGAGCTCTCAGAGACCCCATGTTGGTGTGGACGGCGGCCAGACGATAACTCCGCCCACATAGAGAGGCGGCACCCATCCAGGTGAGCTGCTGAAAGGACTGGGATGACGTCATCCCAGGTCCTACAGCGTGCCAGGTCCTGCAGCGAATTGAACCGTGAGAAGCACTGGGAACGGGAGCAAATTGCGGTGGTTTACGGGAATTCCATGTAGCCTATCGTTCAATCCAAGACCCAAGGTATGTATGTGCGCATTTTCAGACAAATCCATTCGCCCTTGTAGGTGTGATTGAGGAACAAACATCCAAACACACAAACTTTCACCTTTATAATATTAGTAGGATCTGTTGTCCTATTTCTTTATATGTAAATCAACAGCTGTAAACACTACATTTTATATTCACTTGCCATGAATCTTTGGTGCCCGTCTGTCCCGCCTTTGTCCTAGGATGTCCCTATTTTCCATCCTCTTAAGATGATCCATAGGAAGCTCATGCTAAACACTTGATGTTGTGTTTCACATGTGACCGTGACAATAATAAGGCAATAATAACAATAACATGGATATCCCGGGAGGGCCTGGAAGATGATACAAAAGGTCACCTAAAGTATCCGATGAATGACAAGACAACACATGTCAGGAACGTCTACAAGATGAGGGACACATGGCAGCCATACCAGTTACCTAATCTGCCGGGTATTTCTTAACCAAGGACAGAACAAGGGGGATTGTGAAGACAGCGAGGGGGGCAGATACTTTTTTTTAGTTTTCTATATATAATATGGCTAAAACTCATATTAAAGGGAGTCTGTGACCAGAACCAGACCTATCCGCCCAGCCCCGCAGATAGATAGATTAGGGTCACCTGAATCATACGAGCTTTTCCCCTTGTGAATCGCTGCCTCCATTGCTGAGATATCGCGATTTTTTCACGATGTAAATGAGATCTTTAAAGCAATGAGGAGGCCGCCATTGTATAAAAGAGCTCATTTGCATAAGACAAAAACAGCAATATCAGGGCAACAGAGGCGCCGATTCACAAGCAGAAAACACTGTATGATTCAGGTGAGCCTATCCCATCTATCTGTGGGGCTGGGGTGATATGCTAATTTCTGGTACAGACTCCCTTTAAACCCTTCCCGCGCGCCTTCCAGAACAGATAACCTTTTTAGTTTTCCATTCACTGAGCAGTATGAGCGCTAACTTTTTGCGGATCAAAGTGTTCTTTGAAATGGAACCATTTAAAACTTCCTAAAATGTACTGAGATGCTGAAAAAATATTTGGATACCTCGTAACCTCCAGTGGATGACTCCAGTCTGCCTAAAGACCGCCTCTCCTTGACCTCTAATTTGGATACCTTGTGACCTCCTGTGCATATCCCGGCTCTTCTGACTACTCTTCCGCTGTACCCTCTGTTACCTTGTGACCTCCTGTGTACCGACCCGGCTTGCTTGACTATGTCCTGACTATCCTTCAGTACTGTGTGACCTCCGATGTACCGACTTGGCCTGTACGGATTTCCTGCGGTGCGTCTGCCGTCCCCTGGCGATCATCTGTACTGCACTCATCCCTGCTGACCAGCTTCTCCTGTTTCTTTACTCACTGAGGTGAGTAGTTTTTGGGTTTTCTGGTTCCACTACAACTTGGGGTGCGCTGTATGTGTGACGCTCCCTGGATGTCCAACTCCACCATCAGGAGCTCTGGCGAAGATCTCTGGTGCCTGGTTCTGCTCTGGTTAGGAGAGCGTTGGACACTCTGTGCTGTTTTTGCCTCGGTGTGCGGGGGATTCTGGTTGCCCGGGACTAACTGTCCATTATTAGGCACTAGTTTTCTAACATACTTACATTAGGTATCACCAGGTCCAAAAATACCTAAAATATAATCACATACCTCCCAATCGTCCTGGCTTCAACTCATCTGTGTCCAGAGGACGCAGAAGAGTTGAATACATTGGTGAAGCAGGAGCAGGATTAAACAAGAGGGGTGGGAGCAGATGGAGGGGGACATTAAATTGTGGGGTAGATGGAGGGAACATTAAACTGGGGCAGACAGCAGGGGTACATTAAACTGGGGGGCAGATGAAGAGGGACATTAAATTGGGGGGCAGATGGAGGGAGCTGGATGCTGGGTGTTTCAAGATGGCGGCCGCTTAGGATTGCACAGCAGACACCTGACGTTAATTAACCCCCTCTGCGCCTTGGTCAACGCTAACTGAGACAACATTTTGTTGCTGCCGCCAGGGCACTGCCATTTTACCGGGGATCGCCGACACCTGGAGCAAGCTCTGGGGCCGGCATCCCATTACTATGACAGTCTGTAATTTCTTTCTATTGCAGGCTGCTCTCCGTAACCCACAATAGAAGCTCCAGTAATTTGTAATGTATTGCAATTCATTAACATTGTAATGTATTGTATTAGTGATCAGATCCCCTGGGGTACAAGACCCCTAGGGGGTCTGATAAATGCAAAAAAAAACCCAAAGGAAATAAAATATAATTTAAAAAATTAAAAAATTCAAATCACCTCTCTTTCCCTAGAACACATATAAAAGTACTTAAATACTATTAAACAGATACACGTTAGGTATCCCGGTGTCTGAAAATGCCCGCTCTACAAATCTATAAAACGATTTTTCCTGTACGGTAAACGCCGTAATGGGGAAAAAAAAGAAAAGTGCCAAACCGCCGTTTTTTAAATAAAAATTGGAATAAAACGTGATCAAAGCAAAATCAATGTCCAAAATGGTACTGAAAAATACACCCCGCCCCGAAGAAAAAAGACGCCCTAGACATCCCCATACACGGAAGTTTTAGATTTTTGTTAAGGGGTTAAAATGTAAATAAAGTTACATAAATGTGGTATCCCCAGAATCGTACGGAAACACAGAATACAGGGGACATGTCATTTAGGCTGCAGATTGAACGCTGTAAAAACAAAGCCCGTAAGAAAGTTGCACAAATGCATTTTATCTTCAACTCCACCCCATTCTGAATTGTTTTTCTACCTTCTCAGTATGTTATACAGAATAATTCATGGCTACATCATGAAGAAAAAATTGTTCTGCAAAGATTAAGACCTCATATGGATCTGAGAATGGGAAAATAACCTAGTTATGGGGTTTGGAAGGGGGGGAATTAAAAACGAAAATCAAAAAATTCCTGCGACGGGAAGGGGTTAATGACCCCCTCTAGCTGCGCCAGTTTAATGTATCCCCATCCATTTGCCCCCAATTTAAACTGGGGCACCATGAGAGGTACTTTATACTTTGGGGTTCATTGGAGGGGAACATTATAATGTGGGGACATGTAATGTTAGGATGACTGTAGGGGCATTATATTGTGTGGGGCACATGGGAAAATGGATGGGAATAGGCGGGGTCAATTTAGCAGTGGCTGGAGCTAAATTTGCGATGGTGTGCGCCCTTTCTGTCCTAGTTGGTAGGTATGTAAATGTACAGAAATATTTTTCCTATCCAATACCAATTAGATAATAATAATAATAATAATAATAATAATAGGATTTTCTAAAAGGTTATGATTGATTATTTTCCCTCTTCTGATGTCTAGGGGAGCGGACATCTTTGGTGATAGAGTATTATAAAGTGTTATCATACGGCGCCCCCTCGTGATCACATTGTAAATAGTAATGTTAAATGAAAACTTTATCAATGATAAGATATTACTTATTAAAATTGCAGTTTTCATTTTATAGTCTACTCCCTAAAGGTAAAAGCTGTGACTGGTTGCTATGAGCAAAAATATAGTTTTGGTTTTAGTAACATTGTGACATCACTGTGTGTATTATCCCTGTACTGTGACATCACTGTGTGTATTATCCCTGTACTGTGACATCACTGTGTGTATTATCCTGTACTGTGACATCACTGTGTGTATTATCCCTGTACTGTGACATCACTGTGTGTATTATCCCTGTACTGTGACATCACTGTGTGTATTATCCCTGTATTGTGACATCACTGTGTGTATTATCCCTGTACTGTGACATCACTGTGTGTATTATCTCTGTACTGTGACATCACTGTGTGTATTATCCCTGTATTGTGACATCACTGTGTGTATTATCCCTGTACTGTGACATCACTGTGTGTATTATCTCTGTACTGTGACATCACTGTGTGTATTATCCCTGTACTGTGACATCACTGTGCACTATCCCTATACTGTGACATCACTGTGTGTATTATCCCTGTACTGTGACATCACTGTGTGTATTATCTCTGTACTGTGACATCACTGTGTGTAGTATCCCTGAACTGTGACATCACTGTGTGTATTATCCTGTACTGTGACATCACTGTGTGTATTATCCCTGTACTGTGACATCACTGTGTGTATTATCCCTGTACTGTGACATCACTGTGTGTATTATCCCTGTACTGTGACATCACTGTGTGTATTATCTCTGTACTGTGACATCACTGTGTGTATTATCCCTCTACTGTGACATCACTGTGTGTATTATCCCTGTACTGTGACATCACTGTGTGTATTATCCCTGTACTGTGACATCACTGTGTGTATTATCCCTGTACTGTGACATCACTGTGTGTATTATCCTGTACTGTGACATCACTGTGTGTATTATCTCTGTACTGTGACATCACTGTGTGTATTATCCCTGTACTGTGACATCACTGTGTGTATTATCCCTGTACTGTGACATCACTGTGTGCATTATCCCTGTACTGTGACATCACTGTGTGTATTATCCCTGTACTGTGACATCACTGTGTGTATTATCCCTGTACTGTGACATCACTGTGTGTATTATCCCTGTACTGTCACATCACTGTGTGTATTATCTCTGTACTGTGACATCACTGTGTGTATTATCCTGTACTGTGACATCACTGTGTGTATTATCCCTGTACTGTGACATCACTGTGTGTATTATCCCTGTACTGTGACATCACTGTGTGTATTATCCCTGTACTGTGACATCACTGTGTGTATTATCCCTGTACTGTCACATCACTGTGTGTATTATCTCTGTACTGTGACATCACTGTGTGTATTATCCTGTACTGTGACATCACTGTGTGTATTATCCCTGTACTGTGACATCACTGTGTGTATTATCCCGGTACTGTGACATCACTGTGTGTATTATCCTGTACTGTGACATCACTGTGTGTATTATCCCTGTACTGTGACATCACTGTGTGTATTATCCCTGTACTGTGACATCACTGTGCACTATCCCTATACTGTGACATCACTGTGTGTATTATCCCTGTACTGTGACATCACTGTGTGTATTATCTCTGTACTGTGACATCACTGTGCACTATCCCTATACTGTGACATCACTGTGTGTATTATCCCTGTACTGTGACATCACTGTGTGTATTATCCCGGTACTGTGACATCACTGTGTGTATTATCCCTGTACTGTGACATCACTGTGTGTATTATCCTGTACTGTGACATCACTGTGTGTATTATCCCTGTACTGTGACATCACTGTGTGTATTATCCTGTACTGTGACATCACTGTGTGTATTATCCTGTACTGTGACATCACTGTGTGTATTATCCCTGTACTGTGACATCACTGTGTGTATTATCCTGTACTGTGACATCACTGTGCACTATCCCTATACTGTGACATCACTGTGTGTATTATCCCTGTACTGTGACATCACTGTGTGTATTATCTCTGTACTGTGACATCACTGTGTGTATTATCCCTGTACTGTGACATCACTGTGTGTATTATCTCTGTACTGTGACATCACTGTGTGTATTATGCCTGTACTGTGACATCACTGTGTGTATTATCCTGTACTGTGACATCACTGTGTGTATTATCCCTGTACTGTGACATCACTGTGTGTATTATCTCTGTACTGTGACATCACTGTGTGTATTATCCCTGTACTGTGACATCACTGTGTGTATTATCCCTGTACTGTGACATCACTGTGTGTATTATCTCTGTACTGTGACATCACTGTGTGTATTATCCCTGTACTGTGACATCACTGTGTGTATTATCCTGTACTGTCACATCACTGTGTGTATTATCCTGTACTGTGACATCACTGTGTGTATTATCCCTGTACTGTGACATCACTGTGTGTACTATCCTGTACTGTGACATCATTGTGTGTATTATCTCTGTACTGTGACATCACTGTGTGTATTATCTCTGTACTGTGACATCATTGTATTATCCTGTACTGTCACATCACTGTGTGTATTATCCTGTACTGTGACATCACTGTGTGTATTATCCCTGTACTGTGACATCACTGTGTGTATTATCTCTGTACTGTGACATCACTGTGTGTATTATCCTGTACTGTGACATCACTGTGTGTATTATCTCTGTACTGTGACATCACTGTGTGCATTATCTCTGTACTGTGACATCACTGTGTGTATTATCCTGTACTGTGACATCACTGTGTGTATTATCCCTGTACTGTGACATCACTGTGTGTATTATCCCTGTACTGTGACATCACTGTGTGCATTATCCCTGTACTGTGACATCACTGTGTGTATTATCCCTGTACTGTGACATCACTGTGTGTATTATCCCTGTACTGTGACATCACTGTGTGTATTATCCCTGTACTGTGACATCACTGTGTGTATTATCTCTGTACTGTGACATCACTGTGTTTATTATCTCTGTACTGTGACATCACTGTGTGTATTATCTCTGTACTGTGACATCACTGTGTGTATTATCCCTGTACTGTGACATCACTGTGTGTATTATCCCGGTACTGTGACATCACTGTGTGTATTATCATGTACTGTGACATCACTGTGTGTATTATCCCTGTACTGTGACATCACTGTGTGTATTATCCCTGTACTGTGACATCACTGTGTGTATTATCCCTGTACTGTGACATCACTGTGTGTATTATCCCTGTATTGTGACATCACTGTGTGTATTATCCCTGTACTGTGACATCACTGTGTTTATTATCTCTGTACTGTGACATCACTGTGTGTATTATCTCTGTACTGTGACATCACTGTGTGTATTATCCCTGTACTGTGACATCACTGTGTGTATTATCCCGGTACTGTGACATCACTGTGTGTGTTATCTCTGTACTGTGACATCACTGTGTGTATTATCCCTGTACTGTGAAATCACTGTGCACTATCCCTATACTGTGACATCACTGTGTGCATTATCCCTGTACTGTGACATCACTGTGTGTATTATCTCTGTACTGTGACATCACTGTGTGTATTATCCCTGTACTGTGACATCACTGTGTGTATTATCCTGTACTGTGACATCACTGTGTGTATTATCCCTGTACTGTGACATCACTGTGTGTATTATCCCTGTACTGTGACATCACTGTGTGTATTATCCTGTACTGTCACATCACTGTGTGTATTATCCTGTACTGTGACATCACTGTGTGTATTATCCCTGTACTGTGACATCACTGTGTGTATTATCCCTGTACTGTGACATCACTGTGTGTATTATCCTGTACTGTGACATCACTGTGTGTATTATCCTGTACTGTCACATCACTGTGTGTATTATCCTGTACTGTCACATCACTGTGTGTATTATCCCTGTACTGTGACATCACTGTGTGTATTATCTCTGTACTGTCACATCACTGTGTGTATTATCCTGTACTGTGACATCACTGTGTGTATTATCCCTGTACTGTCACATCACTGTGTGTATTATCCTGTACTGTGACATCACTGTGTGTATTATCCTGTACTGTCACATCACTGTGTGTATTATCCTGTACTGTCACATCACTGTGTGTATTATCCCTGTACTGTGACATCACTGTGTGTATTATCTCTGTACTATCACATCACTGTGTGTATTATCCTGTACTGTGACATCACTGTGTGTATTATCCCTGTACTGTGACATCACTGTGTCTATTATCTCTGTACTGTGACATCACTGTGTGCATTATCTCTGTACTGTGACATCACTGTGTGTATTATCCTGTACTGTGACATCACTGTGTGTATTATCCCTGTACTGTGACATCACTGTGTGTATTATCCCTGTACTGTGACATCACTGTGTGCATTATCCCTGTACTGTGACATCACTGTGTGTATTATCCCTGTACTGTGACATCACTGTGTGTATTATCCCTGTACTGTGACATCACTGTGTGTATTATCCCTGTACTGTGACATCACTGTGTGTATTATCTCTGTACTGTGACATCACTGTGTTTATTATCTCTGTACTGTGACATCACTGTGTGTATTATCTCTGTACTGTGACATCACTGTGTGTATTATCCCTGTACTGTGACATCACTGTGTGTATTATCCCGGTACTGTGACATCACTGTGTGTATTATCTCTGTACTGTGACATCACTGTGTGTATTATCCCTGTACTGTGACATCACTGTGTGTATTATCCCTGTACTGTGACATCACTGTGCACTATCCCTATACTGTGACATCACTGTGTGTATTATCCCTGTACTGTGACATCACTGTGTGTATTATCTCTGTACTGTGACATCACTGTGTGTATTATCCCGGTACTGTGACATCACTGTGTGTATTATCCCTGTACTGTGACATCACTGTGTGTATTACCCTGTACTGTGACATCACTGTGTGTATTATCCCTGTATTGTGACATCACTGTGCACTATCCCTATACTGTGACATCACTGTGTGTATTATCCCTGTACTGTGACATCACTGTGTGTATTATCTCTGTACAGTGACATCACTGTGTGTATTATCCCTGTACTGTGACATCACTGTGTGTATTATCCTGTACTGTGACATCACTGTGTGTATTATCCCTGTACTGTGACATCACAGTGTGTATTATCCTGTACTGTGACATCACTGTGTGTATTATCCTGTACTGTGACATCACTGTGTGTATTATCTCTGTACTGTGACATCACTGTGTGTATTATCCCTGTACTGTGACATCACTGTGTGTATTATCTCTGTACTGTGACATCACTGTGTGTATTATCCCTGTACTGTGACATCACTGTGTGTATTATCCCTGTACTGTCACATCACTGTGTGTATTATCCTGTACTGTGACATCACTGTGTGTATTATCCCTGTACTGTGACATCACTGTGTGTATTATCTCTGTACTGTGACATCACTGTGTGTATTATCCTGTACTGTGACATCACTGTGTGTATTATCTCTGTACTGTGACATCACTGTGTGCATTATCTCTGTACTGTGACATCACTGTGTGTATTATCCTGTACTGTGACATCACTGTGTGTATTATCCCTGTACTGTGACATCACTGTGTGTATTATCCCTGTACTGTGACATCACTGTGTGCATTATCCCTGTACTGTGACATCACTGTGTGTATTATCCCTGTACTGTGACATCACTGTGTGTATTATCCCTGTACTGTGACATCACTGTGTGTATTATCTCTGTACTGTGACATCACTGTGTTTATTATCTCTGTACTGTGACATCACTGTGTGTATTATCTCTGTACTGTGACATCACTGTGTGCATTATCCCTGTACTGTGACATCACTGTGTGTATTATCCCTGTACTGTGACATCACTGTGCACTATCCCTATACTGTGACATCACTGTGTGTATTATCCCTGTACTGTGACATCACTGTGTGTATTATCTCTGTACTGTGACAACACTGTGTGTATTATCCCTGTACTGTGACATCACTGTGTGTATTATCCCTGTACTGTGACATCACTGTGTGTATTATCCCTGTACTGTCACATCACTGTGTGTATTATCCCTGTACTGTGACATCACTGTGTGTATTATCCCTGTACTGTCACATCACTGTGTGTATTATCTCTGTACTGTGACATCACTGTGTGTATTATCCTGTACTGTGACATCACTGTGTGTATTATCCCTGTACTGTGACATCACTGTGTGTATTATCCCGGTACTGTGACATCACTGTGTGTATTATCCTGTACTGTGACATCACTGTGTGTATTATCCCTGTACTGTGACATCACTGTGTGTATTATCCCTGTACTGTGACATCACTGTGCACTATCCCTATACTGTGACATCACTGTGTGTATTATCCCTGTACTGTGACATCACTGTGTGTATTATCTCTGTACTGTGACATCACTGTGCACTATCCCTATACTGTGACATCACTGTGTGTATTATCCCTGTACTGTGACATCACTGTGTGTATTATCCCGGTACTGTGACATCACTGTGTGTATTATCCCTGTACTGTGACATCACTGTGTGTATTATCCTGTACTGTGACATCACTGTGTGTATTATCCCTGTACTGTGACATCACTGTGTGTATTATCCTGTACTGTGACATCACTGTGTGTATTATCCTGTACTGTGACATCACTGTGTGTATTATCCCTGTACTGTGACATCACTGTGTGTATTATCCTGTACTGTGACATCACTGTGCACTATCCCTATACTGTGACATCACTGTGTGTATTATCCCTGTACTGTGACATCACTGTGTGTATTATCTCTGTACTGTGACATCACTGTGTGTATTATCCCTGTACTGTGACATCACTGTGTGTATTATCTCTGTACTGTGACATCACTGTGTGTATTATGCCTGTACTGTGACATCACTGTGTGTATTATCCTGTACTGTGACATCACTGTGTGTATTATCCCTGTACTGTGACATCACTGTGTGTATTATCTCTGTACTGTGACATCACTGTGTGTATTATCCCTGTACTGTGACATCACTGTGTGTATTATCCCTGTACTGTGACATCACTGTGTGTATTATCTCTGTACTGTGACATCACTGTGTGTATTATCCCTGTACTGTGACATCACTGTGTGTATTATCCTGTACTGTCACATCACTGTGTGTATTATCCTGTACTGTGACATCACTGTGTGTATTATCCCTGTACTGTGACATCACTGTGTGTACTATCCTGTACTGTGACATCATTGTGTGTATTATCTCTGTACTGTGACATCACTGTGTGTATTATCTCTGTACTGTGACATCATTGTATTATCCTGTACTGTCACATCACTGTGTGTATTATCCTGTACTGTGACATCACTGTGTGTATTATCCCTGTACTGTGACATCACTGTGTGTATTATCTCTGTACTGTGACATCACTGTGTGTATTATCCTGTACTGTGACATCACTGTGTGTATTATCTCTGTACTGTGACATCACTGTGTGCATTATCTCTGTACTGTGACATCACTGTGTGTATTATCCTGTACTGTGACATCACTGTGTGTATTATCCCTGTACTGTGACATCACTGTGTGTATTATCCCTGTACTGTGACATCACTGTGTGCATTATCCCTGTACTGTGACATCACTGTGTGTATTATCCCTGTACTGTGACATCACTGTGTGTATTATCCCTGTACTGTGACATCACTGTGTGTATTATCCCTGTACTGTGACATCACTGTGTGTATTATCTCTGTACTGTGACATCACTGTGTTTATTATCTCTGTACTGTGACATCACTGTGTGTATTATCTCTGTACTGTGACATCACTGTGTGTATTATCCCTGTACTGTGACATCACTGTGTGTATTATCCCGGTACTGTGACATCACTGTGTGTATTATCATGTACTGTGACATCACTGTGTGTATTATCCCTGTACTGTGACATCACTGTGTGTATTATCCCTGTACTGTGACATCACTGTGTGTATTATCCCTGTACTGTGACATCACTGTGTGTATTATCCCTGTATTGTGACATCACTGTGTGTATTATCCCTGTACTGTGACATCACTGTGTTTATTATCTCTGTACTGTGACATCACTGTGTGTATTATCTCTGTACTGTGACATCACTGTGTGTATTATCCCTGTACTGTGACATCACTGTGTGTATTATCCCGGTACTGTGACATCACTGTGTGTGTTATCTCTGTACTGTGACATCACTGTGTGTATTATCCCTGTACTGTGAAATCACTGTGCACTATCCCTATACTGTGACATCACTGTGTGTATTATCCCTGTACTGTGACATCACTGTGTGTATTATCTCTGTACTGTGACATCACTGTGTGTATTATCCCTGTACTGTGACATCACTGTGTGTATTATCCTGTACTGTGACATCACTGTGTGTATTATCCCTGTACTGTGACATCACTGTGTGTATTATCCCTGTACTGTGACATCACTGTGTGTATTATCCTGTACTGTCACATCACTGTGTGTATTATCCTGTACTGTGACATCACTGTGTGTATTATCCCTGTACTGTGACATCACTGTGTGTATTATCCCTGTACTGTCACATCACTGTGTGTATTATCCTGTACTGTGACATCACTGTGTGTATTATCCTGTACTGTCACATCACTGTGTGTATTATCCTGTACTGTCACATCACTGTGTGTATTATCCCTGTACTGTGACATCACTGTGTGTATTATCTCTGTACTGTCACATCACTGTGTGTATTATCCTGTACTGTGACATCACTGTGTGTATTATCCCTGTACTGTGACATCACTGTGTGTATTATCCCTGTACTGTGACATCACTGTGTCTATTATCTCTGTACTGTGACATCACTGTGTGCATTATCTCTGTACTGTGACATCACTGTGTGTATTATCCTGTACTGTGACATCACTGTGTGTATTATCCCTGTACTGTGACATCACTGTGTGTATTATCCCTGTACTGTGACATCACTGTGTGCATTATCCCTGTACTGTGACATCACTGTGTGTATTATCCCTGTACTGTGACATCACTGTGTGTATTATCCCTGTACTGTGACATCACTGTGTGTATTATCCCTGTACTGTGACATCACTGTGTGTATTATCTCTGTACTGTGACATCACTGTGTTTATTATCTCTGTACTGTGACATCACTGTGTGTATTATCTCTGTACTGTGACATCACTGTGTGTATTATCCCTGTACTGTGACATCACTGTGTGTATTATCCCGGTACTGTGACATCACTGTGTGTATTATCTCTGTACTGTGACATCACTGTGTGTATTATCCCTGTACTGTGACATCACTGTGTGTATTATCCCTGTACTGTGACATCACTGTGCACTATCCCTATACTGTGACATCACTGTGTGTATTATCCCTGTACTGTGACATCACTGTGTGTATTATCTCTGTACTGTGACATCACTGTGTGTATTATCCCGGTACTGTGACATCACTGTGTGTATTATCCCTGTACTGTGACATCACTGTGTGTATTACCCTGTACTGTGACATCACTGTGTGTATTATCCCTGTATTGTGACATCACTGTGCACTATCCCTATACTGTGACATCACTGTGTGTATTATCCCTGTACTGTGACATCACTGTGTGTATTATCTCTGTACAGTGACATCACTGTGTGTATTATCCCTGTACTGTGACATCACTGTGTGTATTATCCTGTACTGTGACATCACTGTGTGTATTATCCCTGTACTGTGACATCACAGTGTGTATTATCCTGTACTGTGACATCACTGTGTGTATTATCCTGTACTGTGACATCACTGTGTGTATTATCTCTGTACTGAGACATCACTGTGTGTATTATCCCTGTACTGTGACATCACTGTGTGTATTATCTCTGTACTGTGACATCACTGTGTGTATTATCCCTGTACTGTGACATCACTGTGTGTATTATCCCTGTACTGTCACATCACTGTGTGTATTATCCTGTACTGTGACATCACTGTGTGTATTATCCCTGTACTGTGACATCACTGTGTGTATTATCTCTGTACTGTGACATCACTGTGTGTATTATCCTGTACTGTGACATCACTGTGTGTATTATCTCTGTACTGTGACATCACTGTGTGCATTATCTCTGTACTGTGACATCACTGTGTGTATTATCCTGTACTGTGACATCACTGTGTGTATTATCCCTGTACTGTGACATCACTGTGTGTATTATCCCTGTACTGTGACATCACTGTGTGCATTATCCCTGTACTGTGACATCACTGTGTGTATTATCCCTGTACTGTGACATCACTGTGTGTATTATCCCTGTACTGTGACATCACTGTGTGTATTATCTCTGTACTGTGACATCACTGTGTTTATTATCTCTGTACTGTGACATCACTGTGTGTATTATCTCTGTACTGTGACATCACTGTGTGTATTATCCCTGTACTGTGACATCACTGTGTGTATTATCCCTGTACTGTGACATCACTGTGCACTATCCCTATACTGTGACATCACTGTGTGTATTATCCCTGTACTGTGACATCACTGTGTGTATTATCTCTGTACTGTGACAACACTGTGTGTATTATCCCTGTACTGTGACATCACTGTGTGTATTATCCTGTACTGTGACATCACTGTGTGTATTATCCCTGTACTGTGACATCACTGTGTGTATTATCTCTGTACTGTGACATCACTGTGTGTATTATCCCTGTACTGTGACATCACTGTGTGTATTATCCTGTACTGTGACATCACTGTGTGTATTATCCCTGTACTGTGACATCACTGTGTGTATTATCCTGTACTGTGACATCACTGTGTGTATTATCCTGTACTGTGACATCACTGTGTGTATTATCTCTGTACTGTGACATCACTGTGTGTATTATCCCTGTACTGTGACATCACTGTGTGTATTATCTCTGTACTGTGACATCACTGTGTGTATTATCCCTGTACTGTGACATCACTGTGTGTATTATCTCTGTACTGTGACATCACTGTGTTTATTATCTCTGTACTGTGACATCACTGTGCACTATCCCTATACTGTGACATCACTGGGTGTATTATCTCTGTACTGTGACATCACTGTGTGTATTATCCCTGTACTGTGACATCACTGTGTGTATTATCCCTGTACTGTGACATCACTGTGTGTATTATCCCTGTACTGTGACATCACTGTGTGTAATATCTCTGTACTGTGACATCACTGTGTGTATTATCCCTGTACTGTGACATCACTGTGTGTATTATCCCTGTACTGTGACATCACTGTGTGTATTATCCCTGTACTGTGACATCACTGTGTGTATTATCCCGGTACTGTGACATCACTGTGTGTATTATCCCTGTACTGTGACATCACTGTGTGTATTATCTCTGTACTGTGACATCACTGTGCACTATCCCTATACTGTGACATCACTGTGTGTATTATCCCTGTACTGTGACATCACTGTGCACTATCCCTATACTGTGACATCACTGTGTGTATTATCCCTGTACTGTGACATCACTGTGTGTATTATCCCTGTACTGTGACATCACTGTGTGTATTATCCCTGTACTGTGACATCACTGTGTGTATTATCCCGGTACTGTGACATCACTGTGTGTATTATCCCTGTACTGTGACATCACTGTGTGTATTATCCCGGTACTGTGACATCACTGTGTGTATTATCTCTGTACTGTGACATCACTGTGTGTATTATCCCTGTACTGTGACATCACTGTGTGTATTATCCCTGTACTGTGACATCACTGTGTGTATTATCCCGGTACTGTGACCTCACTGTGTGTATTATCCCTGTACTGTGACATCACTGTGTGTATTATCTCTGTACTGTGACATCACTGTGCACTATCCCTATACTGTGACATCACTGTGTGTATTATCCCTGTACTGTGACATCACTGTGTGTATTATCCCTGTACTGTGACATCACTGTGTGTATTATCCCTGTACTGTGACATCACTGTGTGTATTATCCCGGTACTGTGACATCACTGTGTGTATTATCTCTGTACTGTGACATCACTGTGTGTATTATCCCGGTACTGTGACATCACTGTGTGTATTATCCCTGTACTGTGACATCACTGTGTGTATTACCCTGTACTGTGACATCACTGTGTGTATTATCCCTGTATTGTGACATCACTGTGCACTATCCCTATACTGTGACATCACTGTGTGTATTATCCCTGTACTGTGACATCACTGTGTGTATTATCCCTGTACTGTGACATCACTGTGTGTATTATCTCTGTACTGTGACATCACTGTGTGTATTATCCCGGTACTGTGACATCACTGTGTGTATTATCCCTGTACTGTGACATCACTGTGTGTATTATCCCTGTACTGTGACATCACTGTGTGTATTATCCTGTACTGTGACATCACTGTGTGTATTATCCTGTACTGTGACATCACTGTGTGTATTATCTCTGTACTGTGACATCACTGTGCACTATACCTATACTGTGACATCACTGTGTGTATTATCCTGTACTGTGACATCACTGTGTGTATTATCTCTGTACTGTGACATCACTGTGTTTAGTATTCATGTTCTATGACATCACAACTTGTGTCATCCCTTTGCATTACGGATAAAGTAATCATTGCTCTTTTCACATTGTGAATTTGCTGCTAAGGTCAGTTTTTTGTCATTTTGTCTGATTATATGATGGAGGGGGGACATATAATTTACGGGACATGGACATGAGGACCCGCATGGGATGGAAGAACTGCACTGTAGGAAGAGTCTTGTCCATAATAACAAAAACATGGAATGATCAATGGAAAAACTTACAATATATCTTTGTGTTTCAATTTCTCACTACTTTCCTACTTTTTTAAGCAAATAAATAGAAACAATATTTCCATCTCTAGGCTCGGCCCCCGTCCTGATCATAGGTTGTCACAGCGCACGACACAAGTAACTTTGCAAATAGTTTTAAATTTACATTTTTTTATGCAAATGTATTTGTCTCCATGGATACAGACTACAAATTCTGTGTAGTCTGATCCTCATACTCTCTGCCAACAGTCAGTAAAAGTAGGACAAACAGGAGGCAGCATGATTTCTGACACACTGCAGTCTGTAATCATGGAGACACATACGACTGCATAGGAGCTGTATACATAATGCGCTGGTATACTCTCCTTTCTGTCTCCTCTGCCTGTAGATTATCAAGAACACACGACTAAATATATCAGTTCCCCCATCTCTGCCCCCAGTTTCATGTCCCCCCTCCATCTCTGCCCCCAGTTTCATGTCCCCTCCATCTCTGCCCCCAGTTTCATGTCCCCCCTCCATCTCTGCCCCCAGTTTCATGTCCCCTCCATCTCTGCCCCCAGTTTCATGTCCCCCCTCCATCTCTGCCCCCAGTTTCATGTCCCCCCTCCATCTCTGCCCCCAGTTTCATGTCCCCCATCTCTGCCCCCAGTTTCATGTCCCCTCCATCTCTGCCCCCAGTTTCATGTCCCCTCCATCTCTGCCCCCAGTTTCATGTCCCCCATCTCTGCCCCCAGTTTCATGTCCCCCCTCTATCTCTGCCCCCAGTTTCATGTCCCCCCTCCATCTCTGCCCCCAGTTTCATGTCCCCCCATCTCTGACCCCAGTTTCATGTCCGACCGGGACTGCGGGACAGGACACCGAATCTGTGAATGTCCGGGAATCCGGGACGGTTGGGAGGATAGCATATATTGATATATTATGATATTAAACAGCGCAGCATTATTTGGGGGGGGAAAACAAAAGAAGAGTTTTGTATTAATTTAACCCTCCGAGGTAATTTAACATTTCACCCCCAGATGGCGCACGTGTACAGGACATCTCTCTTTGGTATTGTGCAAACTATAACAAGTTCAGACTATGCAGCACATGGAGACCACATATTCTTCTTATGCTTCTTTCTCACAGACCATCACAGCGCCCCCATAGCAGAGTCAGGCCAGACAGTGACTGTGAGGATAGAGTAAAATACATAGTGTGCGGTAGTTGGTGGCAGTTTAATGGTATATGTTTTATGTTTGCACCAATGTTACGTCACCCTATGCATCTCTGCTTTGCAGGAACAGTCAGCCTGTGAGATAAGTAATGGTCCGGATGAATACTACACCTACTGGCAGGGCCGCCATCAGGAATTTTGGGGCCCCATACAGCCTAAGTGTCTGGGCCCCCCCCCCCCTGCCATTTTAAAACTACTTTATTTTGCGACATACCAATTCTGTATTACATTTACCTTTATTTAGCAGCTTTACAAGGCTTAATCAGGCCCCAGTTCCCTCTCCGCAGTGCCGCACACCCGATGCCCCAACAATCCCCCTTCCCCCCGTCCACCTTCTAACATCTTTCCACTGCCCCCTGTACCCATACCTCCCAACTTTTGAAGAACCAAAAGAGGGACAAAATGTGCAAATTTAGCCCCACCCACCGTTATGTTGTCTCCACCCATTCTCATTAATTTTTCATGTGCCCGCACACAGTATAATCCTCCTACAGTCACCCGTACATTATATGTCCCCCCTCTATCTCTCCCCCAGCTTCATATACACCCTTCATCTGCACCCAGTTTCATGTCCCCTACATCTCTGCCCCCAGATTCATGTCCGCCCATCCATTTCTGCCCCCAGTTTCATGTTCCCCCCCTCCATTTCTCTGTCCCCAGATTCATGTCCCTCCATCTCTGCCCCCAGATTCATGTCACCCATCTCTGCCCCCAGTTTCATGTCCCTCCATCTCTGCCCCCAGATTCATGTCCCTCCATCTCTGCCCCCATATTCATGTCCCCTCCATCTCTGCCCCCAGATTCATATGCCCCATCTCTGCCCCCAGATTTATGTCCCTCCATCTCTGCCCCCAGATTCATGTCCCCTCCATCTCTGCCCCCAGATTCATGTCCCCTCCATCTCTGCCCCAGTTTCATGTCCCCTCCATCTCTGCCCCCATATTCATGTCCCCTCCATCTCTGCCCCCATATTCATGTCCCCTCCATCTCTGCCCCCATATTCATGTCCCCTCCATCTCTGCCCCCATATTCATGTCCCCTCCATCTCTGCCCCCATATTCATGTCCCTCCATCTCTGCCCCCATTGTCATGCCGTCCTCTCCATCTCTGCCCCGATTCATGTCCCTCCATCTCTGCCCCCATTGTCATGCCGTCCTCTCCATCTCTGCCCCCATATTCATGTCCCCTCCATCTCTGCCCCCATTGTCATGCCGTCCTCTCCATCTCTGCCCCCAGTGTCATGCCATCCTCTCTCTGCCCTCAGTTTCACGTTCCACATTACACTGACTGACTTACCTTCTCCTTCGTTCCCTCGCAGCTCTCTGCGCGCCTCTCTCTCACTGGCGCACAGTTATAGACGCGATGTGACGTCATCACATCGCGTCTACAAGCCAGTAGCAGCGGCGGCGAAGCGAGGAGCTGACACATGTCAGCTCCTCGCTTCAGCTGCATATGTGTCAGCGAGAGAGGTGCGCAGCGGCGAAGCGAGAAGCTGACCTGTGTCAGCTCCTTGCTTCAGACGCGTATGTCTTCAACTCAGATCTGCGTCCTCTGGATGCAGATCTGAGTTGAAATAGGACATACACAATGACTGCTACGGGCGCCAGGGGGCCGGCACACGGTGGCGGGCCAAAACCGGGCCCCCCCCATTTTTCAATTTGGCCGGGCCCCTGACGCCAGTACCAGTAGTACTGGCCTATCGGCGGCCCTGCCTACTGGTGCTATGATGGCGCTGGGGCTGCTATGATCAGTCTATGACTGTTATGGTCGGACTGTGACTATTATAATGGGGATGTGACTGCTGTGGTCGGTCTGTGGCCCTGTTCACATCTACGTTCAGCACTTTTCTCTCCGCATTTTTCATGAAGAAACCACACGGACCCCATAATAGTCTATCGGGTCCATTGGTTTCCTAAGGTAACTGCTTTTTAATGCACATGGGTTTCCGTTCGGGGGATCCTCAAGCAGACTCCCCGAATGGAGTAAAAGCGGGCCCATGACTGTTATGGTCAGGCAGAAGTTGTTATGGTCGGGCTATAACTTTCATGTTGTCCATTGTGGTCTCCGAGCCAATTCACTTCCCCGGGGCCCAGATGTTGGCGCTCTAGCCAGTGGCGATGACACCTGTGATGTTATTTTCTGTCTGAAGTTCAGTTTTAGTAATGTTGAGTTTCCTCCTCTTCATCCTCCTCGGTGTCGCCACCTTCCTGTGTTGACTTCTGGTCTTTAAATAATAAGGATCAAAGAATATTATCTCGGGCAGAAACACAAAGAAAACATCAAAGAAACAAACAAAATGGGCCAATTCTGCTGGAAAAAAAACAACATTTTGGTGCAAGGTGACAAAATGTTATACTCAGCACAACCAGCAGGGGGAGCCGGGGATAAATCCCTTACATGGTTGTCCCCTATATGATGGCTGCCCTATAGGAACATGTTTCCCCTTGATTATAAGACATTGTAAGCTCCGCCCCTGTTCCACCCATTAATGCTAATTAGTAGAGCTAATTACCATAAACCCAGTTGCATTTGTGGTCCAGGACACTCCCAAAAAATGGGGCCTGTCCTAACAATTACTTGTGAATTTAGGTAACAGCCAATATGACTGCTATTATTTACTAACAGGAGTCAACACCCAGCTTTTCTAAGCTCCTGAACATCAACTCTGCATGGCAACGCAGTGATGTGTGCCCCCAATCTTTATCAGTTTATAACCACACACATTGTAATTGTAATGGCGGTCATACTGGTTGACACACATACCTCCCAACCATCCCGATTTCCGCGGGACATTCACGATTTGGGTGACATGTCCCGCGGTCCCGGTTGGAGGGAGGTATGTCCCGATTTCAACTCAGATCTGCGTCCAGAGGACGCAGATCTGAGTTGAACACATATGCGGCTGAAGCTTCGCCGCTGCCCGCCTCTCTCGCTGACACATGCGGCTGAAGGAAGGAGCTGACACAGGTCAGCTCCTCGCTTCGCCGCTGCGTGTCTCTCTCGCTGACACATATGTGGCTGAAGCGAGGAGCTGACCTGTGTCAGCTCCTCGCTTCGCCGCTGCCGCCGGCTCCTGGCTTGTAGACGTGATGTGTCACATCCAGAGATGGAGGGGACATGAATCTGGGGGCAGAGATGGAGAGGACATGAATCTGGGGGCAGAGATGGAGAGGACATGAATCTGGGGGCAGAGATGAGGGGACATGAATCTGGGGGCAGAGATGGGGGGACATGAATCTGGGGGCAGAGATGGAGAGGACATGAATCTGGGGGCAGAGATGAGGGGACATGAATCTGGGGGCAGAGATGAGGGGACATGAATCTGGGGGGCAGAGATGGGGGGACATGAATCTGGGGGCAGAGATGGAGAGGACATGAATCTGGGGGCAGAGATGAGGGGACATGAATCTGGGGGCAGAGATGGAGAGGACATGAATCTGGGGGCAGAGATGGGGACATGAATCTGGGGGCAGAGATGGGGGGACATGAATCTGGGGGCAGAGATGGGGGGACATGAATCTGGGGGCAGAGATGGAGGGGACATGAATCTGGGGGCAGAGATGGAGGAGACATGAATCTGGGGGCAGAGATGGAGGGGACATGAATCTGGGGGCAGAGATGGAGAGGACATGAATCTGGGGGCAGAGATGGGGACATGAATCTGGGGGCAGAGATGGGGGGACATGAATCTGGGGGCAGAGATGGAGGGGACATGAATCTGGGGGCAGAGATGGGGACATGAATCTGGGGGCAGAGATGGGGGGACATGAATCTGGGGGCAGAGATGGGGGGACATGAATCTGGGGGCAGAGATGGAGGGGACATGAATCTGGGGGCAGAGATGGGGACATGAATCTGGGGGCAGAGATGGGGGGACATGAATCTGGGGGCAGAGATGGAGGAGACATGAATCTGGGGGCAGAGATGGAGGGGACATGAATCTGGGGGCAGAGATGGAGAGGACATGAATCTGGGGGCAGATGAAGTGTGTATATGAAACTGGGGGAGAGATAGAGGGGATAATTAACGGGTGACTGTAGGAGGATTATACTGTGTGCGGGCACATGAAAAATTAACGAGTGGGCGGAGTCAACACAAAAGTGGGCGTAGCTAAACTTGCCGCGGCGCGCGTAGCACATTTTGCCCCTCTTTCGGTTATTCAAAAGTTGGGAGGTATGGACACAATCATCCCCATAGTTGCTGTGCAGGCCTTTGAGTCTCCATGATAACAGACTACAATCAAACTCTGTAGTCAGATCTTGCAGCCTCTTCATCCGTCGTCAGGATCAGACTGCATAGGGTGTGTATGTAGTCTGTTACCATGGAAACTCGTGGGTCTGCCTAAACCCAGGCCTAGTCAGTAGCCTTTCGCTCTTCCACCCAGCTTTCCTAGGCTTCTGAACCAATCTACCTAGTTATCCAGCCATACCTTGCTCTTAGTCTCAATCTTTACACAAGTAGACACACTTGCCATTTAGGGATCACAGAAAGCTGGGTGAGGCTCATTTTACTAGTCACCCAGCTTTTCCAAAGCCAGATAGAATAAGAGAGCTCCGGGGAAGCAGCTGAGCCGCCGCTCTTACTTGTTCTCTGAGCTAAATCTCGCGGCTGAGAAGTTTTTCCTGTAGATGGGACAGAGGTCAATTTGGATAAATCCTTTAACTAGGAATGGAAAAAAATACCTCAGCGATGGAAACTAATTTGAATGGTCCAGACGGCGGCTCGAGCGCTATGTAAATCCCATCCTGAGGTTTGAATATGACATCCCGAAACACCGCCATCTAAGTGTACATCCGAGCGGCCTAAAACAAACAGCAGCAAGGAGGGGAGGGGGCCTGCAGGACCCCCAGATTATAGGGGAGCCACACACAAGAGGTGTGTTCTGGGCTAGGGAGTATTGTTCTCTGTTAGCGGCCATGTTATTGCTCTATAAGTGTCATTATCCTGTACCCCAAATGTCAGCCTGTCATTATCCTGTACCCCAAGTATCAGCCTGTCATTATTCTGTACCCCAAGTATCAGCCTGTCATTATCCTGTACCCCAAGTGTCATTATCCTGTACCCCAAGTATCAGCCTGTCATTATCCTGTACCCCAAGTATCGGCCTGTCATTATCCTGTACCCCGAGTGTCAGCCTGTCATTATCCTGTACCCCAAGTGTCATTATCCTGTACCCCAAGTGTCATTATCCTGTACCCCAAGTATCAGCCTGTCATTATCCTGTACCCCAAGTGTCATTATCCTGTACCCCAAGTGTCAGCTTGTCATTATCCTGTACCCCAAGTGTCAGCGTGTGATTATCCTGTACCCCAAATGTCAGTCTGTCATTATCCTGTACCCCAAGTATCAGCCTGTCATTATCCTGTACCCCGTGTCAGCCTGTCATTACCCTGTACCCCAAGTGTCATTATCCTGTACCCCAAGTATCAGCCTGTCATTATCCTGTACCCCAAGTGTCAGCCTGTCATTATCCTGTACCCCAATTGTCATTATCCTGTACCCCAAGTGTCAGCCTGTCATTATCCTGTACCCCAAGTGTCAGCCTGTCATTATCCTGTACCCCAAGTATCAGCCTGTCATTATCCTGTACCCCAAGTATCAGCCTGTCATTATCCTGTACCCCAATTGTCATTATCCTGTACCCCAAGTGTCATTATCCTGTACCCCAAGTGTCAGTCTGTCATTATCCTGTACCCCAAGTATCAGCCTGTCATTATCCTGTACCCCAATTGTCATTATCCTGTACCCCAAGTGTCAGCCTGTCATTATCCTGTACCCCAAGTATCAGCCTGTCATTATCCTGTACCCCAATTGTCATTATCCTGTACCCCAAGTGTCATTATCCTGTACCCCAAGTGTCAGTCTGTCATTATCCTGTACCCCAAGTATCAGCCTGTCATTATCCTGTACCCCAATTGTCATTATCCTGTACCCCAAGTGTCAGCCTGTCATTATCCTGTACCCCAAGTATCAGCCTGTCATTATCCTGTACCCCAATTGTCATTATCCTGTACCCCAAGTGTCATTATCCTGTACCCCAAGTGTCAGTCTGTCATTATCCTGTACCCCAAGTATCAGCCTGTCATTATCCTGTACCCCAATTGTCATTATCCTGTACCCCAAGTGTCAGCCTGTCATTATCCAGTACCCCAAGTGTCATTATCCTGTACCCCAAGTATCAGCCTGTCATTATCCTGTACCCCAAGTGTCAGCCTGTCATTATCCAGTACCCCAAGTGTCATTATCCTGTACCCCAAGTATCAGCCTGTCATTATCCTGTACCCCAAGTATCAGCCTGTCATTATCCTGTACCCCAATTGTCATTATCCTGTACCCCAAGTGTCATTATCCTGTACCCCAAGTGTCAGTCTGTCATTATCCTGTACCCCAAGTATCAGCCTGTCATTATCCTGTACCCCAATTGTCATTATCCTGTACCCCAAGTGTCAGCCTGTCATTATCCAGTACCCCAAGTGTCATTATCCTGTACCCCAAGTATCAGCCTGTCATTATCCTGTACCCCAAGTGTCAGCCTGTCATTATCCTGTACCCCAAGTGTCATTATCCTGTACCCCAAGTATCAGCCTGTCATTATCCTGTACCCCAAGTATCAGCCTGTCATTACCCTGTACCCCAAGTGTCATTACCCTGTACCCCAAGTGTCATTATCCTGTACCCCAAGTATCAGTCTGTCATTATCCTGTACCCCAAGTATCAGCCTGTCATTACCCTGTACCCCAAGTGTCATTATCCTGTACCCCAAGTATCAGCCTGTCATTATCCTGTACCCCAAGTATCAGCCTGTCATTATCCTGTACCCCAAGTATAAACCTGTCATTATCCTGTACCCCAAGTGTCATTATCCTGTACCCCAAGTATCAGCCTGTCATTATCCTGTACCCCAAGTGTCATTATCCTGTACCCCAAGTATCAGCCTGTCATTATCCTGTACCCCAAGTATCAGCCTGTCATTACCCTGTACCCCAAGTGTCATTACCCTGTACCCCAAGTGTCATTATCCTGTACCCCAAGTATCAGTCTGTCATTATCCTGTACCCCAAGTATCAGCCTGTCATTACCCTGTACCCCAAGTGTCATTATCCTGTACCCCAAGTATCAGCCTGTCATTATCCTGTACCCCAAGTATCAGCCTGTCATTATCCTGTACCCCAAGTATAAACCTGTCATTATCCTGTACCCCAAGTATCAGCCTGTCATTATCCTGTACCCCAAGTGTCATTATCCTGTACCCCAAGTATCAGCCTGTCATTATCCTGTACCCTAAGTGTCAGCCTGTCATTACCCTGTACCCCAAGTGTCATTACCCTGTACCCCAAGTGTCATTATCCTGTACCCCAAGTATCAGCCTGTCATTATCCTGTACCCCAAGTATCGGCCTGTCATTATCCTGTACCCCGAGTGTCAGCCTGTCATTATCCTGTACCCCAAGTGTCATTATCCTGTACCCCAAGTGTCATTATCCTGTACCCCAAGTATCAGCCTGTCATTATCCTGTACCCCAAGTGTCATTATCCTGTACCCCAAGTGTCAGCTTGTCATTATCCTGTACCCCAAGTGTCAGCGTGTGATTATCCTGTACCCCAAATGTCAGTCTGTCACTATCCTGTACCCCAAGTATCAGCCTGTCATTATCCTGTACCCCAAGTATCAGCCTGTCATTATCCTGTACCCCGTGTCAGCCTGTCATTACCCTGTACCCCAAGTGTCATTATCCTGTACCCCAAGTATCAGCCTGTCATTATCCTGTACCCCAAGTGTCAGCCTGTCATTATCCTGTACCCCAATTGTCATTATCCTGTACCCCAAGTGTCAGCCTGTCATTATCCTGTACCCCAAGTGTCAGCCTGTCATTATCCTGTACCCCAAGTATCAGCCTGTCATTATCCTGTACCCCAAGTATCAGCCTGTCATTATCCTGTACCCCAATTGTCATTATCCTGTACCCCAAG
Organism: Leptodactylus fuscus; assembly: GCF_031893055.1. Lineage (NCBI taxonomy): Eukaryota > Metazoa > Chordata > Amphibia > Anura > Leptodactylidae > Leptodactylus > Leptodactylus fuscus. The sequence continues at coordinate 21,690,483 of NC_134267.1, read as the reverse complement.
TGTCATTATCCTGTACCCCAAGTGTCAGTCTGTCATTATCCTGTACCCCAAGTATCAGCCTGTCATTATCCTGTACCCCAATTGTCATTATCCTGTACCCCAAGTGTCAGCCTGTCATTATCCTGTACCCCAAGTATCAGCCTGTCATTATCCTGTACCCCAATTGTCATTATCCTGTACCCCAAGTGTCATTATCCTGTACCCCAAGTGTCAGTCTGTCATTATCCTGTACCCCAAGTATCAGCCTGTCATTATCCTGTACCCCAATTGTCATTATCCTGTACCCCAAGTGTCAGCCTGTCATTATCCTGTACCCCAAGTATCAGCCTGTCATTATCCTGTACCCCAATTGTCATTATCCTGTACCCCAAGTGTCATTATCCTGTACCCCAAGTGTCAGTCTGTCATTATCCTGTACCCCAAGTATCAGCCTGTCATTATCCTGTACCCCAATTGTCATTATCCTGTACCCCAAGTGTCAGCCTGTCATTATCCAGTACCCCAAGTGTCATTATCCTGTACCCCAAGTATCAGCCTGTCATTATCCTGTACCCCAAGTGTCAGCCTGTCATTATCCAGTACCCCAAGTGTCATTATCCTGTACCCCAAGTATCAGCCTGTCATTATCCTGTACCCCAAGTATCAGCCTGTCATTATCCTGTACCCCAATTGTCATTATCCTGTACCCCAAGTGTCATTATCCTGTACCCCAAGTGTCAGTCTGTCATTATCCTGTACCCCAAGTATCAGCCTGTCATTATCCTGTACCCCAATTGTCATTATCCTGTACCCCAAGTGTCAGCCTGTCATTATCCAGTACCCCAAGTGTCATTATCCTGTACCCCAAGTATCAGCCTGTCATTATCCTGTACCCCAAGTGTCAGCCTGTCATTATCCTGTACCCCAAGTGTCATTATCCTGTACCCCAAGTATCAGCCTGTCATTATCCTGTACCCCAAGTATCAGCCTGTCATTACCCTGTACCCCAAGTGTCATTACCCTGTACCCCAAGTGTCATTATCCTGTACCCCAAGTATCAGTCTGTCATTATCCTGTACCCCAAGTATCAGCCTGTCATTACCCTGTACCCCAAGTGTCATTATCCTGTACCCCAAGTATCAGCCTGTCATTATCCTGTACCCCAAGTATCAGCCTGTCATTATCCTGTACCCCAAGTATAAACCTGTCATTATCCTGTACCCCAAGTATCAGCCTGTCATTATCCTGTACCCCAAGTGTCATTATCCTGTACCCCAAGTATCAGCCTGTCATTATCCTGTACCCTAAGTGTCAGCCTGTCATTACCCTGTACCCCAAGTGTCATTACCCTGTACCCCAAGTGTCATTATCCTGTACCCCAAGTATCAGCCTGTCATTATCCTGTACCCCAAGTATCGGCCTGTCATTATCCTGTACCCCGAGTGTCAGCCTGTCATTATCCTGTACCCCAAGTGTCATTATCCTGTACCCCAAGTGTCATTATCCTGTACCCCAAGTATCAGCCTGTCATTATCCTGTACCCCAAGTGTCATTATCCTGTACCCCAAGTGTCAGCTTGTCATTATCCTGTACCCCAAGTGTCAGCGTGTGATTATCCTGTACCCCAAATGTCAGTCTGTCACTATCCTGTACCCCAAGTATCAGCCTGTCATTATCCTGTACCCCAAGTATCAGCCTGTCATTATCCTGTACCCCGTGTCAGCCTGTCATTACCCTGTACCCCAAGTGTCATTATCCTGTACCCCAAGTATCAGCCTGTCATTATCCTGTACCCCAAGTGTCAGCCTGTCATTATCCTGTACCCCAATTGTCATTATCCTGTACCCCAAGTGTCAGCCTGTCATTATCCTGTACCCCAAGTGTCAGCCTGTCATTATCCTGTACCCCAAGTATCAGCCTGTCATTATCCTGTACCCCAAGTATCAGCCTGTCATTATCCTGTACCCCAATTGTCATTATCCTGTACCCCAAGTGTCATTATCCTGTACCCCAAGTGTCAGTCTGTCATTATCCTGTACCCCAAGTATCAGCCTGTCATTATCCTGTACCCCAATTGTCATTATCCTGTACCCCAAGTGTCAGCCTGTCATTATCCTGTACCCCAAGTATCAGCCTGTCATTATCCTGTACCCCAATTGTCATTATCCTGTACCCCAAGTGTCATTATCCTGTACCCCAAGTGTCAGTCTGTCATTATCCTGTACCCCAAGTATCAGCCTGTCATTATCCTGTACCCCAATTGTCATTATCCTGTACCCCAAGTGTCAGCCTGTCATTATCCTGTACCCCAAGTATCAGCCTGTCATTATCCTGTACCCCAATTGTCATTATCCTGTACCCCAAGTGTCATTATCCTGTACCCCAAGTGTCAGTCTGTCATTATCCTGTACCCCAAGTATCAGCCTGTCATTATCCTGTACCCCAATTGTCATTATCCTGTACCCCAAGTGTCAGCCTGTCATTATCCAGTACCCCAAGTGTCATTATCCTGTACCCCAAGTATCAGCCTGTCATTATCCTGTACCCCAAGTGTCAGCCTGTCATTATCCAGTACCCCAAGTGTCATTATCCTGTACCCCAAGTATCAGCCTGTCATTATCCTGTACCCCAAGTATCAGCCTGTCATTATCCTGTACCCCAATTGTCATTATCCTGTACCCCAAGTGTCATTATCCTGTACCCCAAGTGTCAGTCTGTCATTATCCTGTACCCCAAGTATCAGCCTGTCATTATCCTGTACCCCAATTGTCATTATCCTGTACCCCAAGTGTCAGCCTGTCATTATCCAGTACCCCAAGTGTCATTATCCTGTACCCCAAGTATCAGCCTGTCATTATCCTGTACCCCAAGTGTCAGCCTGTCATTATCCTGTACCCCAAGTGTCATTATCCTGTACCCCAAGTATCAGCCTGTCATTACCCTGTACCCCAAGTGTCATTACCCTGTACCCCAAGTGTCATTATCCTGTACCCCAAGTATCAGTCTGTCATTATCCTGTACCCCAAGTATCAGCCTGTCATTACCCTGTACCCCAAGTGTCATTATCCTGTACCCCAAGTATCAGCCTGTCATTATCCTGTACCCCAAGTATCAGCCTGTCATTATCCTGTACCCCAAGTATAAACCTGTCATTATCCTGTACCCCAAGTATCAGCCTGTCATTATCCTGTACCCCAAGTATCAGCCTGTCATTATCCTGTACCCCAAGTATCAGCCTGTCATTATCCTGTACCCCAAGTATCAGCCTGTCATTATCCTGTACCCCAAGTGTCAGCCTGTCATTATCCTGTACCCCAAGTGTCATTATCCTGTACCCCAAGTATCAGCCTGTCATTATCCTGTACCCCAAGTGTCATTATCCTGTACCCCAAGTATCAGCCTGTCATTATCCTGTACCCCAAGTATCAGCCTGTCATTACCCTGTACCCCAAGTGTCATTACCCTGTACCCCAAGTGTCATTATCCTGTACCCCAAGTATCAGTCTGTCATTATCCTGTACCCCAAGTATCAGCCTGTCATTACCCTGTACCCCAAGTGTCATTATCCTGTACCCCAAGTATCAGCCTGTCATTATCCTGTACCCCAAGTATCAGCCTGTCATTATCCTGTACCCCAAGTATAAACCTGTCATTATCCTGTACCCCAAGTATCAGCCTGTCATTATCCTGTACCCCAAGTGTCATTATCCTGTACCCCAAGTATCAGCCTGTCATTATCCTGTACCCTAAGTGTCAGCCTGTCATTACCCTGTACCCCAAGTGTCATTACCCTGTACCCCAAGTGTCATTATCCTGTACCCCAAGTATCAGCCTGTCATTATCCTGTACCCCAAGTATCGGCCTGTCATTATCCTGTACCCCGAGTGTCAGCCTGTCATTATCCTGTACCCCAAGTGTCATTATCCTGTACCCCAAGTGTCATTATCCTGTACCCCAAGTATCAGCCTGTCATTATCCTGTACCCCAAGTGTCATTATCCTGTACCCCAAGTGTCAGCTTGTCATTATCCTGTACCCCAAGTGTCAGCGTGTGATTATCCTGTACCCCAAATGTCAGTCTGTCACTATCCTGTACCCCAAGTATCAGCCTGTCATTATCCTGTACCCCAAGTATCAGCCTGTCATTATCCTGTACCCCGTGTCAGCCTGTCATTACCCTGTACCCCAAGTGTCATTATCCTGTACCCCAAGTATCAGCCTGTCATTATCCTGTACCCCAAGTGTCAGCCTGTCATTATCCTGTACCCCAATTGTCATTATCCTGTACCCCAAGTGTCAGCCTGTCATTATCCTGTACCCCAAGTGTCAGCCTGTCATTATCCTGTACCCCAAGTATCAGCCTGTCATTATCCTGTACCCCAAGTATCAGCCTGTCATTATCCTGTACCCCAATTGTCATTATCCTGTACCCCAAGTGTCATTATCCTGTACCCCAAGTGTCAGTCTGTCATTATCCTGTACCCCAAGTATCAGCCTGTCATTATCCTGTACCCCAATTGTCATTATCCTGTACCCCAAGTGTCAGCCTGTCATTATCCTGTACCCCAAGTATCAGCCTGTCATTATCCTGTACCCCAATTGTCATTATCCTGTACCCCAAGTGTCATTATCCTGTACCCCAAGTGTCAGTCTGTCATTATCCTGTACCCCAAGTATCAGCCTGTCATTATCCTGTACCCCAATTGTCATTATCCTGTACCCCAAGTGTCAGCCTGTCATTATCCTGTACCCCAAGTATCAGCCTGTCATTATCCTGTACCCCAATTGTCATTATCCTGTACCCCAAGTGTCATTATCCTGTACCCCAAGTGTCAGTCTGTCATTATCCTGTACCCCAAGTATCAGCCTGTCATTATCCTGTACCCCAATTGTCATTATCCTGTACCCCAAGTGTCAGCCTGTCATTATCCAGTACCCCAAGTGTCATTATCCTGTACCCCAAGTATCAGCCTGTCATTATCCTGTACCCCAAGTGTCAGCCTGTCATTATCCAGTACCCCAAGTGTCATTATCCTGTACCCCAAGTATCAGCCTGTCATTATCCTGTACCCCAAGTATCAGCCTGTCATTATCCTGTACCCCAATTGTCATTATCCTGTACCCCAAGTGTCATTATCCTGTACCCCAAGTGTCAGTCTGTCATTATCCTGTACCCCAAGTATCAGCCTGTCATTATCCTGTACCCCAATTGTCATTATCCTGTACCCCAAGTGTCAGCCTGTCATTATCCAGTACCCCAAGTGTCATTATCCTGTACCCCAAGTATCAGCCTGTCATTATCCTGTACCCCAAGTGTCAGCCTGTCATTATCCTGTACCCCAAGTGTCATTATCCTGTACCCCAAGTATCAGCCTGTCATTATCCTGTACCCCAAGTATCAGCCTGTCATTACCCTGTACCCCAAGTGTCATTACCCTGTACCCCAAGTGTCATTATCCTGTACCCCAAGTATCAGTCTGTCATTATCCTGTACCCCAAGTATCAGCCTGTCATTACCCTGTACCCCAAGTGTCATTATCCTGTACCCCAAGTATCAGCCTGTCATTATCCTGTACCCCAAGTATCAGCCTGTCATTATCCTGTACCCCAAGTATAAACCTGTCATTATCCTGTACCCCAAGTATCAGCCTGTCATTATCCTGTACCCCAAGTGTCATTATCCTGTACCCCAAGTATCAGCCTGTCATTATCCTGTACCCTAAGTGTCAGCCTGTCATTACCCTGTACCCCAAGTGTCATTACCCTGTACCCCAAGTGTCATTATCCTGTACCCCAAGTATCAGCCTGTCATTATCCTGTACCCCAAGTATCGGCCTGTCATTATCCTGTACCCCGAGTGTCAGCCTGTCATTATCCTGTACCCCAAGTGTCATTATCCTGTACCCCAAGTATCAGCCTGTCATTATCCTGTACCCCAAGTGTCATTATCCTGTACCCCAAGTGTCAGCTTGTCATTATCCTGTACCCCAAGTGTCAGCGTGTGATTATCCTGTACCCCAAATGTCAGTCTGTCACTATCCTGTACCCCAAGTATCAGCCTGTCATTATCCTGTACCCCAAGTATCAGCCTGTCATTATCCTGTACCCCGTGTCAGCCTGTCATTACCCTGTACCCCAAGTGTCATTATCCTGTACCCCAAGTATCAGCCTGTCATTATCCTGTACCCCAAGTGTCAGCCTGTCATTATCCTGTACCCCAATTGTCATTATCCTGTACCCCAAGTGTCAGCCTGTCATTATCCTGTACCCCAAGTGTCAGCCTGTCATTATCCTGTACCCCAAGTATCAGCCTGTCATTATCCTGTACCCCAAGTATCAGCCTGTCATTATCCTGTACCCCAATTGTCATTATCCTGTACCCCAAGTGTCATTATCCTGTACCCCAAGTGTCAGTCTGTCATTATCCTGTACCCCAAGTATCAGCCTGTCATTATCCTGTACCCCAATTGTCATTATCCTGTACCCCAAGTGTCAGCCTGTCATTATCCTGTACCCCAAGTATCAGCCTGTCATTATCCTGTACCCCAATTGTCATTATCCTGTACCCCAAGTGTCATTATCCTGTACCCCAAGTGTCAGTCTGTCATTATCCTGTACCCCAAGTATCAGCCTGTCATTATCCTGTACCCCAATTGTCATTATCCTGTACCCCAAGTGTCAGCCTGTCATTATCCTGTACCCCAAGTATCAGCCTGTCATTATCCTGTACCCCAATTGTCATTATCCTGTACCCCAAGTGTCATTATCCTGTACCCCAAGTGTCAGTCTGTCATTATCCTGTACCCCAAGTATCAGCCTGTCATTATCCTGTACCCCAATTGTCATTATCCTGTACCCCAAGTATCAGCCTGTCATTATCCTGTACCCCAATTGTCATTATCCTGTACCCCAAGTATCAGCCTGTCATTATCCTGTACCCCAAGTATCAGCCTGTCATTATCCTGTACCCCAATTGTCATTATCCTGTACCCCAAGTGTCAGCCTGTCATTATCCTGTACCCCAAGTGTCATTATCCTGTACCCCAAGTATCAGCCTGTCATTATCCTGTACCCCAATTGTCATTATCCTGTACCCCAAGTATCAGCCTGTCATTATCCTGTACCCCAAGTATCAGCCTGTCATTATCCTGTACCCCAAGTATCAGCCTGTCATTATCCTGTACCCCAAGTGTCATTATCTTATACCCCAAGTTTCAGCGTATCATTATCCAGTACCCCAAGTGTCGTTATCCTGTACCCCGAGTGTCCGTGTCCTAACTTTCCCCTTCCACACTACTACAGCTGACTGATCCGCCTCGGTCGGTCACGGTGCGGTCTTTATCCTCTCGCAGGTTCGTGCAGGATCCGGGCTGTTCTCTCTCCTGAACTGTAATTGTGTTCCAAGTAATTAAACCCCAGAAAATATTACAGCTTCGCCTAGCAACCGTGATCTAATTTCAGAGCATATTTAAGGCTTCTTACTTTATCTAGTTAAATCTATTAATCACAAAAATCTATTAAACCATAGCAACCAGTTTATGAAGAGACTCCAGGCCCAACATCCAGAGAGAGCGAGAGAGACAACCATCCTGCAGCACATTACTGACAGCGAGACGCCACGTATCTGACAGCCAACGCCAGAACCGCGACCAGCCTGCCATTGTAATAGAAGAGCAATGTCAGAATGCTACACGGAGGGAGGAATGAGTAGTCTATATATCCATATCTATTATCTATCTATCTATCTATCTATCTATCTATCTCCTATCTATCTATCTATCTATCTATCTATCTATCTATCTATCTATCTATCTATCTATCTCCTATCTATCTATCTATCTATCTATCTATCTATCTCATATCTATCTATCTATCTATCTATCTATCTATCTATCTCCTATCTATCTATCTATCTATCTATCTCCTATCTATCTATCTATCTATCTATCTCATATCTATCTATCTATCTATCTATCTCCTATCTATCTATCTATCTATCTATCTATCTCATATCTATCTATCTATCTATCTATCTATCTATCTATCTATCTATCTATCTCCTATCTATCTATCTATCTATCTATCTATCTCCTATCTATCTATCTATCTATCTATCTATCTATCTATCTATCTATCTATCTATGTAATCTCTGGCAGCGCCTGCAGCCCTATAGAGGTGAATGGAGCACTGGTCACAAGGGCTTCGCATGGAGGTTTTAGGGGAACCTTCCTCCTGATTATGGGGGGACCCCCAGCGATTGAACACTTTATTCTCTGTCCTGTGGATAGGAGATAAGTGTCCATACCGGCACATCCCCTTTAAATATCAATAATACAATAAGCTTCAGATCTCCCCCTAGTGGTGGCTGTCGGAAGACTGAATTTTATAATGTGTGTCTGTGCCTATGCAGGGGATTTGGTGCTCTGTATCAAAAAATGGAGCTCCAGCCCCTAAATATTATCAAGTCCATTACATAGGTGTATTCCGTGACACGAGCTTCATTGTATCTGGAGTAGTGACTCGGTGACAGATACTCGTGCCAGCGCTGGTAGAACAGACAGTACATTCGGAGTGCAGTGTTTGTCTTGTACAGTACACCGTGCTCCTGTTTGTATAGGAGATGAGTGGATGCCATGTCAGTCGAGGCCTCCGGCAGTAAAATACTTGGGTACACGTGAGCACGAAGAAATTCTGTACAATGACCCCATCGCTAATAGCAAAAACTCTACGACAGCTATGTAAAAAACTACTGACCAAATCGGCAGAAAGGTATCAGTTGTATACATTCAGCGACAAAATATATACCGCAGATATCAGATAGAGATGTCAGATGTGCTGCAATTATGTCTCAGGCGTGGCGTGGTCTTATAAGTTACTGAGTCTTTCCACAAGAGGGCGTAACTGTGCTTCCACCTCTGCCCTACTACTTTTGGGTAGTGTACCTCCACTCATCACTTCCATAGATCATCATTACATCACACTGAGGAAGTTTCACCAGGACGTGACCAGTTCTTGGGCCCAGATTTCTTTTGTCACTGAGCGTACTTTCATTCCTTTCTTATACTCCAGTCGCATCCAGAGCTGCACTCTGCTGGCTGCCACTTACAGTTCAGCAGTAACAATGTATCACTCACATCCGGTTCCTTAGCTGTCAGTAGGTCATTGTACAGACTGGTGGTCAGGTATTGCTCGCGGCTTGCTCTCTGCTATTCCGTTATCTGTCCTTACACTCTGGACCTTGTAACCCAATATAGAGGATCCAGTGAATGCGGCAGTGAGCAGGTCTATGTCCTCGGTGAAGGTGTCATCATCCTCGTCTTCCTCAGGTCTCTGGAAATTATTTGCATTCAGAATCAGTTTATGATGGAAAAAGAAATATTCATCTATAAGGCGACGTCCACAATCACTACCAGGCAGCGGCGTAACAAGGATGGACCAGACCCATAGCAAGATCTTAACTGTGCTTGCTCTGGCCCCACACAGTATAATGCCCCCTTTCCAGTTCCACATGGTATGACGCCCCCTTTCCTGGCCCCCACTATGGTATAACTTCTCATTCACTGGTACCCAACACAGCATATTGCCCCCTTTCCTGCCCCCCCCCCCCAACATGTTATAATGCCCCCAATCCTGGTACCTCACACATTAAAACACCTCATTTACTACCCCCCCCCCCCCACACACACAGTATAATGCCTTGTTTACCAGCACACACAAGACATATTACCCCATTTATTGAACCCTACACAATATACTGCCCCTTTATTGTCTTCCATACAATATACTGCCCCCTTTACTGGAATCCTATACAGTATACTGCCCCTTTCTAGGCCCCACGCTGTGAATGCTTCCTTTACCGGCCCCCATACAATAAGTGTTCCTTTACAAGTCCCATAAAATATACAGACCCCACAGAGTGAGGGAGCCTTCACATGGAGTATATGTATACGCTCCTCTCATTCTGAACTTAAAACTCGTTCAGAATGAGCGCGTAAAAACCAGCTCCCATTGATTTCTATGGGTGCCGGCATACGCGCGTATCACATTGAAAGCAATTGGGAAAAAAGCCTCCCATTGATTTCAATGGGTAGCGCACGTATGCCGACACCCATAGAAATCAATGGGAGCTGGTTTTTACGTGCTCATTCTGAATGAGTTTTACGTTCAGAATGAGAGGAGCGTATACGTATACTCCGTGTGAAGGCTCCCTGACTTTGGATCATTCCTTAAGGTAAGGGCCGGGGTTCACTTACCCATCCCCGCTCCTGCCCTCGGCCTCCTCCATTTACCCTGCTGCCTCTTGTTTCGTATCAGATGCTAAGACATAATGTGCAGCGCCCCGTGGAGGCTGAAGAATAAAGAGGAGGATGACTTGAGCAGGAATGGGTATGGGAATATAATAAAGAAGGAAGCAGCCGGTGCGGGCCCCCTAATGTCCCGGGCCCTGTGGCAGCAGCTATAGAGGTAGTTCCACCCCATCTATTAGTTCTATACATTGTTCTAAAGCAAATTTGCTAATACTCATTATTAAATCTTCCTATCGTTTTGTGTATACAGCTCCTATGCATAACACTGCAGGACATACAGCATACAGAGACCCCACCCACTTGTCTACTAGACCAGGGCTTATATCTTTGGACCGGTTGAACGGATTTTGATGAATAAAACACAAAAAAGGTCAGGGAGACGGCGCCGATCAGATCTTCAGGCTTCTCAGATCTGGGGACAGGTCGTCTCTAAGGTCCTCACTTTAGGAATATTTTTGACTATTGTCTCTGAAGATTCACCCTTTATTTCCCGATAACCATGTAATAACTGAAGGCGACCGTCCTAGAATGTACTTAGAAGCCTGTGAATAAGGCCGGGACGTCCTTTCTATAAAGACTATGAACATCAGATCCCGCCAGCAAGGAATAGCGGTCTTACAAGTTGTCTCTGCGCCGCCCATGGCTCTGTGTCTTGTAATTGATTATCTCTTCAGCGATGGCTGTGAGGCGGCAGGATATAGTATCAAAGGGACTGTGGAAGACACGACGCAGGTTCCTTCCCTTTGTCTGTGCCCTATTAAAACTGTCACATTGGCCATTATCCGCGACGCCGCTGAGAGACGGAAACAAAGCGGTCATTCTTTTTCTTCGTCTACCGCAGTTTACTGTATGTGCGACGGACCATGTAAAGATTCACGGGGAGAAGGGGTATGGAAAGAAGAGTATAACTCTTATAGTCCTCACAGTGGGATCGGCCTACATTCAATGTCTGCTTATCCTTCAGTGAATACAGAAAAAGTTACTGAGAACGCCAAAATATAAAGTAGAACGTAACGGGAACGCGTCACCGGAAAGCGGCCTATTGTTTAAACCAATGTTTTACATTGAACATATTTATAAGAATTTTTATATATATATATATATATATATATATATATATATATATATATATATTATTTATTTTTTTCGACGTCACTATCTGTATTACAAAAAAAATTAGTAGCTCCTGCAATTTTTACGTTGACAACTAAACCTAATAATAGACACTTGCCAATTCTGGGGTTTTCTTTGCAGCAGATACCTCATTTACATCACAGACAGGATTGCAGTAGAAGATAACACCTCTATAGATAACACCCCTGATCTATCATTACATCATTACTGGCAATAGATGATGTCACAGCTTATCTCCTCCCCCTCCCCATGTCTAAAAATCTCATACAACCTTTATATTACAAATGCCCCCCCTTATTGCTCTAGTAGGTTGACTTTGGATGTCGTCTTAGGGCATCTGAGGATAGGCTGGTCTGAGAGGTGCGCCCTCCCCACAACCACTAAACCAGGAGCTCAGGATACTATTCCTTGATGGGTCCTAAGACACAGCTGGTAACATTTTCTTCCTGGGGGGGTCTCTTTAGGATGCCGTAATCCGGAGAACAAGAGCCGCGGATGACGGATCAATTTCTTCCTTCTCACATACTTGGAATGTCGTGAACTTTTCAAATAAACATCTGTACATGGAAGTGGAAACAGGAAACGCTCTTGTTCTCCTCTGACTACATGTGGAATTCTCGCCGTAGATCACGTCTCACTTTTTGAGAAATTTTTTAAATTTCAGTTCATTATTATTCAGTTTTTAATATCTCATTATTATTCAGTTTTAAAAAAAAAATTCTTGTTACATTTATATTATACTAGCATGTGCCTGCGACTTCATCCACGTGTTGTCGGTGGCGGCGAAGCGCGCACATGTGCTGTATTGTGGGGGGCGAATATCCACCGTGCGCCAAAGCGGATCTCCCTTGCCCCTGCGTTGCTTTTTGCCCCCCTTCTGCCAACTCCCTGCATCTACCGTGGGCCCCGGAGCACTTTCCCTCCCTCCTCCCGCGAACCCCCATCCCGTGGTGGCTCCCTGACCCGTACTCGGGGCCCTCCTGCCGCACGCCACCCTACATGCACACCCCAGTAGTCCCTTGGACATCCTACTGTCCTGGTTTTCCTTGTCGTGCGGGGCCAGGCCTCCTTGTACCCCCTAAAGTGTGGGCCGCCTAGGCCCTGTAATGCTTTGTTTGTTGGCCCCCCACTCCTAAATTCTACTGTCCCTCGCCGCTGGCCAGAGCCCCTGCACACGGTCACCCGGAGCTGCAGCCTACAGTCTGGCGTGGTGCTTACCTGGCTGGCACAAGCGAGTCCCACGGTGCTGCCCTGGCCCCCTGCACACCCTGGCTTGCGGCACGGGACTGTGGAGACTGCCAGGGTACTTTACGAGCCGGCGAGTGCTGCTTGCTACCCTGCAGAGTTGCGCTGCATTTCCGCGTGGCTGCGTTCACTGTGCCTAACACTTGCTGCCGCTGATGGTCTTGGTGGGCCCCGCAGAGCCAGGTGGCTTGGCTGCGGTGTGCCGGTGCAGCAAGCATCCGCCATGTTGGCCGGCGCGCAAAACGTACATCGCCCCGCCCTCAGACTAGCGCGGGCTTATCAGAACGCTCCTCTGCTCCACAGGCCCGCCCTCGGCCTGGCAAGCACCAATGGGAACTCCGCTGACTAACCCGGGGTGACGTCATCTCAGGTCCTGCCACGGAACCGGGGGCTCAGTTTTGCCACTCGCGGTGGGCTTTTCGGCGGTGTGGGAGGTTTGCCAAGTAGCCTATGCTTCCTTCCTGACAATTATGTCGGTGTGTGCAAAATTTGAGCCCAATCCCTTCAGCTGATTGGCTGTGATAGAGGAACAAACATCTAAACCCACAAACTTTCACATTTATAATATTAGTAGGATTGGGCTCAGTTTGGCCTCTGACAACTCTTCTGCCCCTGACCCGTCTACACCCTTCCTGCTTGCTGACTGTTCCCTATTTTGACCCCAGAAAGTGCGTTTGTTTTCTACCTACCTCGGATGTTTTTGGAGCTGTACCAGCCTAGACAACTACAAGACCTTCCATTGCAGCTGCCAATCACCCCCTCCGTCTGTTGAGTATGACCCCTCTTCTGTTGAGTATGACCCCTCTTCTGTTGAGTATGACCCCTCTTCTGTTGAGTATGACCCCTCTTTGGGTATGCTTTGTTATCATGGGGGTTGTACTACACTCAGACCCTACCTCTATAAGCAAGAGCGGTGATGGCTCGAGTCACCCCAAGTCGTCCATCCATTAGATTCATCTCAATTATGCGATAGTTGCTAACTTTTAGCAATCGGCTTCAAGCACGTTGCTGCAGCATATAAAAATTTTTGAACACATGCCGTGCCCATTTCTGCAGACCACACAAATCCTGTTCAGACCCGAGAATTGGGCACCACACACTGAAGAGTCATGAATCTTGGCATGCCCATGTGACTACTGTGGCCCAATCACAGGCCTTACCGGTGACCCAGGGCGCATGATATCACTGACAGAGAGTTCCGGCACCAAAAAGAGGTCCAAGAGAAGTTAGGGAATATGCCCCCCACAGAATAATGCTCCTTATATGTCCTGCTTAATATGCCCCACACAGTATAACGCCCCCTTAATATGAGGCCCTCTGCATAATGTCCCCATTATTAGGCCTCCTCAGTGTATGTGCACTTTACTATGGCCCAACATTATAATGCCCCCCTTGATATGACACCCAAAAATATTGTCCCTTTAATAGGCCCTCATCGTATGATGTTCCCCTTAACATGGGTCCCACGATATGTCACACTTAATATGCACCCCCACAGTATAATGCCCCCCTTAATACAGCCCCCACATTATAATGTCCACACCTGGTGCCCCCGCAGAAAAATGTACATACATAGAAAAAAAGTAATACTCACCTCTCCCGTTCCCCAGGAGACCACGCCTGTATCTCCTTGGGAGGAAAGGAAGGGGCTGAGTAGCGGATACAGATGAGTTGATGCCAAGACAAAGAAACAACACCTGGAATGCAAGACTGTCCCGCTGCAGCTGTGAGATGTATAGTAAGGTAGCCGGGGCTCGGTCTGATGATGCAGCATCTAATGCCAAGGTAGAGGGAAGGTTTCTGAATCACCTCCCCTTTAGGGGTGCCCAAGACACTTGAGAAATTGTTTGGGAAGGCTTCGCTTTTTCTAGGAGTCTCCCAGAAGTTCTGGTAGATTTGGCAAATATGAAATGTGCCATGTAATACTACATTTGTCCACTAGTTGGCGCTGCAGGGGAAATTGGTCATGGCTTTCTCCAATAGAATCAACGTTCTATGCCGCATCAGCAGTAATCATGTGATCGCCAAAGTAGGTCCATTGTGAAAGGGATCGTCTCAATCCTTTAAGGAAAGCCACCAATAACACCTACAGGATATATAATACGAGTCAGTAAAAGATGAAACATGGATTGACATTGTGATGACCCATAAAGAGGACGCACAGACACACGGTAGCACCCAAAAATGGCCTCCTCATTGGGCCTCACGTCTGCCAACCTGAGACAATGGATCTGCTATCGGATAATTGTAACCAAAAGACAATCAAATGTCTGATGGGATTCACTTGGGTTCTTTGTGCCCAGATATCAGATCTTTCCTATAATGGTGAATTATGTGAACAACTACAGACCAGCCCTGGAATAAGGGGGCAGCCGGACCCTCTATACAGCCCCCGCCTCTCATGGGGCAGCGCACGATAACAGATCCATTGGCTCCAAGACCCACAATCCATATCTTATTGACTGCAACTGTGTCTGAAGGCTCCGTATACTTCAACTTGTATGGGAGGAAGGAGGAGGGTGTAGCCAAATTACACAAAGTTCCCACATGTCTGGCCAAAATTTAGATGAATATGGTTTCCAATACATCTTAAATATTCAAGGCCGAACTAAAGCGATTTCACAGAAACTCAGAATATATGTCGAAAACATGTCAGAGAGTTATAAGGATTATACCAGCTGCAACAGAAGATTCCCAGGTTATACCAGCATGCTCCATATCACTATATACATTACACCAGCTGTATATATATTATATACAGTGTATACCCAGGTTATACCAGCTGTACATATATATTATATACAGTGTATACCCAGGTTATACCAGCTGTACATATATAATTATATACAGTAGATACCCAGGTTATACCGGCTGTACGTATATAATTATATACAGAAGATACCCAGGTTATACCAGCTGTACATATATATAATATACAGGAGATACCCAGGTTATACCGGCTGTACATGTAGAATTATATACAGGAGATACCCAGGTTATACCAGCAGTATATATATTATATACAGGAGATACCCAGGTTATACCAGCTGTACATATATATTATATACAGGAGATACCCAGGTTATACCAGCTGTATATATATATTATATACAGTGTATACCCAGGTTATACCGGCTGTACGTATATAATTATATACAGGAGATACCCAGGTTATACCAGCTGTACATATATATAAAATACAGGAGATACCCAGGTTATACCGGCTGTACATGTAGAATTATATACAGGAGATACCCAGGTTATACCAGCAGTATATATATTATATACAGGAGATACCCAGGTTATACCAGCTGTACATATAGAATTATATACAGGAGATACCGAGGTCATACCAGCTGTACATATATATTATATACAGGAGATACCCAGGTTATACCGCCTATACATATATAATTATATACAGTATATACCCAGGTTATGTCACCCGTACATATATAATTATATACCATGACTGTGGATCTCAGGAGTCTTTCTATGCTTTGGCATGTGTTATAAGTGAGTATTATTCTGTAGTATATACAGTGTGGAGTGCCCGGAGTTTATCATATGCCATAATGGTGGTGTCTGGAGAGAGATGGATTGTGTGTACACGTTATAGACCAGGGATCTCCTCTCCTGCCATCTCTGTTTTAGTAAATCGTTCTATTCCCAGGTCTGTACTCTGGAGCAACTTTCTTCTTTTATCTACATTGTGTTGTGCGGGATTAGATACACTAGCTCAACACACATTATCACACAGGATAGGATTAGATACTGCAGATCAGCAGGTAGTATCACACAGGATAGGCTTATGCCCTGTTCACATCTGCTTTTGGATTCCGTCCAGGGAGAGTCTGCATGGAGACCCCCGAACGGAATATAAATGCAGTGCAAAGCGCTGTGCTATAAAAGCGCATGAACCCCATAGATTATAATGGGGTCTGTGTGCTTGTCGCGCACTGCCCGCACGAATCATGCGGACAGGAAAGTAGATTGGGAACTACTTTACTGTCCGCATGATCCCTGCGGAGATCTGGCGGGAAGCACATGGACCCCATTATAGTCTATGGGGTCCATGCGCTTTTACAGCACAGCGCTTTGCACTTGCGTTTGGTATTCCCCATGCAGGCTCCCCCGGACGGAATCCAAACGCTGATGTGAATAGGGAATTAGATAGACCAGCTCAGTACTCAGTATCACACAGGATAGGCTTAGATACACCCCCCGAGTACAGTCCATTCCTGGAGTGTATCTGAAATGTTGGCTCTTATAGGATCCAGTGATATCATCTCTTATAAAGGACTGAGCTCCATGTACTGTGCTGATAGCCGGAGGGGCAGGCAGGATGGGGGTTGGTTTTTGGGGGTCTGGACGGCGCTCACATCCGCACACCACAGGTAATTGTTTTCTTAGGCCGGCGACATCTTCACTTACAAGTCTTACATATCTGTCTCGTGTTCTCCTTGGGAAATGTGCGCAGTCCTGTTTTCCGTGGGATCCAGCCTGTGGCGGGGGTTAATCTACGCCGCGCGCCCGCTCATGATACCTAATTTGGGTTGAGAGGTTTTCTTTTGTCTTAATTTAGATGATCCTGGCTCGGAGCGCTCCCGCCTGACACCGACACCTTCATCACCCAGCTCGCCAAATTTCATTCCAACTCTGCCTGGCAGCACGGACATACATATCGAGGATTACCTGCCAAGGTATTCCTTGTGTCCTGGGGGTGTCGGGGGTGTCGGAGGTTCTCCGCAGCAAAGCCACAATTCCCCTCATTCCCATTAAAGGGATTTTCCAAGATTATTAGTTCATTGCCTCTGCTTAGGATAGGTGATCAACTGAAGATTCGTGGGGATCCTGGGTGTTAGATGTTTGATTGTATAACAGACCATGTGACATCACGTTCATCGGTCACATGGCCTGATTGTAGCTCAGTCCCATTCAAGTCACAGTAAGTAAGCGGCCATTTTCTTGTGGCCTGTGGGCATGCGCAGTCGGCTCTGCCCGAGGCCTAGAAGTTTGACCCCCAGCGTCAGAAGAAGACGCGTGAAGAGGCCGTTCCTGAAGAAAATGGAGGCGGTGCTTGAGAGTTCTCTCGCAGCATTGGGGACGCCCTCAGTGCTGTTTGAGTGCTGGGGCCCGCCCCCAGTGCTGCGCGAGAACTCATTTGCATACCGACGAAAAAACGGGATTTCTACCGAACGGCGGCGCAGAGAAGACATCTAAAGGTAGGAGAAGAATAGCCTTTCTTAAGGCTATCCCTATGTGATAGTCACAAAAAATTGTGTTTTAATGATAGGATCCCTTTAATTGATGGAGAGGTCATCAATTATTTTACTCGGAAAAAAACTTTAATTGTGCGCTCTTCTTTTCCTTCCCCTCTGATACAAAGCTCCAAATCCTCTCCTTCCTTTCACACGTCAGTAGCCCGTACTTACCAACAATGACGCTAGTATAATAGCAGTGTTTTAGCCCCGCCCCATTGACAGTCACATGGAACATCAAGATGAAAAGTCTCAGCCAAGTCTGCGTAACAGAGATGTAAAGTCTACAGTATGTCCAGCCATACATCATACCTATTACTCCAGCTATGTCATGGCACTGCACTCTGGTAACAGGATGTCAATGGGACTCTGAATGCAGCTTTGGCTGTGAATAGAGTATGAAACATAAATTAACTTTAGTGAATATTTCATGTAAATTAAACTAGCAGAGTTCACCTTTAAATTCTTCCAAAATATCTACATTTCACTTTTCTTTTTTTTCTTTTTTTTTTTTTTGGTAGAGTTGGAAGGGACCTCAAGGGCCATCGGGTCCAACCCCCTGCAAGTGCAGGTTTTCCTTAATGTGTTGTGCTCTGGCGTGCGTCTCCCGTTCCCGCCGGGCGCGCCTTGAGTGTTCATTTGCTCTCACTAAATACAAGCAGAGCACACAAATAATCCGTGTTTGTTTTCTACTTTGTGTTGTTTTTCCTATACAGCAACAACCATATGTGTACAGTACACGGCATAATAGCCGGATCTGTTACCCTATAGCTTGTGCGGGGGGTGAGCTCTGCCTTGTATACAGACACCCAGCTTTATGAAATAATGTCTTCCGGGTTACCATAGATACCTTATGTTCTATTTTATGGTAATACATAAGGGAGATCAAAAATATACATATCCTTCCATCACGCCCAGAATCCTTCCTGTAGTCCATATGCTGCGCAAACAACATGCACAAAACAAAGTACAAGCACAAACAATCCCAGTACTACTTAAAGAAGACCTTTCACCATCTCCACCTCTATATACCATCTAATAGATGTCCCTCCAATGATTCTGACACAGTTGGAATTTTTTCTCTAGCTCCCACCGTTCCTGAGAAATCAGTGTAGTTAGCTTTGGCGCCTCATATGATAACTAGACTCCCTAATGGGAGATGGGTGTGCGTCAGGGAGGAGCAGGCAAGGGGGCGTGACTCAGAGCACCAATCAGTGTCGGAGCTTTGTGTCACACCCCTTGCTCCTCCCTGACATCACCCACTGTATATTAGGGAGTCTAGTTGTCATATCAGACACCAAAACTAACAGGACTGATTGCTCAGGAACGGTGGGGGCTAGGGGAAAAATCCCAACTGTGCCAGAATCAGTGGGGAGCTATTAAAGAATGAAAAAAGCGTAAGGTGGTATAGGTGGTGACTGGTCATCTTTAAAGGGAAACTCAACAATTTACGCCTTCTGTAGGGGACACAACAACTGGTTAGCCATTTTGAGCTTCTGGATGTTTTCTTCTCCAATCACTTTCAAATCTACCCTCAGATTTCTGCTACTTTCCTGGCACCAGAGAGCACTGCGGGAGCTTAGACAAAGCAAATTAAAGGTTAGGCCACATGTCTGACAGAATAAAATGTGAAAAATTGTCCATAGTTTGTTGCTATGATTTCAAGATTTTATTTTAGAGTCTCACGGGGCGCCCAAGAAAGCTGATCAATTGTCAGCAAAATGGAGTGTGAATAGCGCCTTGTGCACATATCATGGTTACTAAGATGTAATGGGAATTTTTTTACCAAAAAAATATTATTTAAACCAAGTTTTATGTTAATAGATTTTTGACGTTTTTTTTTTATTTATTTATTTTTCCATGTTATTATGTGTCCCTTTTAAGTCTCACCCCTGGGATCTCTCCTACCTGTATCAGATGGCCGACTGATATTGATTCAAGCTGAATTTCTCTTTGAATATTTGGGAGGATTCTGGCA
Source organism: Leptodactylus fuscus (assembly GCF_031893055.1). NCBI lineage: Eukaryota > Metazoa > Chordata > Amphibia > Anura > Leptodactylidae > Leptodactylus > Leptodactylus fuscus. The sequence continues at coordinate 21,670,579 of NC_134267.1, read as the reverse complement.
AGTATATATATATATATATATATATATATATATATATATATACACCGGTATGTATATGTGTGACGGGCACAGGTTATATTTTGGGTCGTGTAACGGTAAGTGACAGCTCAGGTCCTTTGCATGTATCGGCCCTCACGTTTTGTCTGTGGAACATCCTGGTGACACAGGACCTGCTCCCCATAATGGAGGATGTGGTCAGAGGCACTATATTATTGGTGGTACCCAAGAGAATCGGACAAGGGGGTAAAGAGAGGCCCAAGGAGGGGAAGTCCCAATAATAGTCAATACAGGCTTAAGGCAGGTAAAGAAATTCTGAAGAAGGAGAAGGCCTGGTGGGGAAGCAAGAAGGATGGACAGAGGTCCAAGAGGGGGTGGACAGAGGCTGAAGCAGGGTAAACAATGGGGGCGAGAATAGCTCAAAAGTGAGGGGGATATTGGGTGTGGGGCAGGTATCAGGGGCGGAAGCTTGGAGAGGAAGAAGAAGAATAGCTCAGCTGGATGGAAATGGGTCTTCAATCCTTTTACAAAAGACAAGTTTCCACTTGACACAGTGTCACACACCATAGATTTAGATAACTAAACTCAGCAGATAAGATCTCGTAAAAAGCTTAGATACACCAGCTCATAAGACAGTATCACACCCCATAGACTTAGCAGATAGAATCACGTATAAGGCTTAGATACACAGCTCAGCAGACATGATATGATTAGATACACAGCTCAGCAGACAGTATCATCCATGACATGCTTAGGCTGGGTTCACACTTGCTTTGCCGCCTCCAATTGGAATCTGTTTCTGTGATCCATCCAAAGATCATAAAACTGATTAGACGGGTCATTGATCTCAGCAGGTTTTTAGAACCATCCCCCGATTTGTGTTTGGAGCATTTCCCCTGTGTATCCGCTGTCTTGGACAGAGACAATAGTCAGACTTTCAGCACTTTTGCTTCATCCACAAAATAAGAATACACAACGGACCGCAACAAATCTGTTTTGTAACATTGAGTTCTATGGAGGGCGGACACAGACGGATTACCAGCGGACAGTGTAATCCGTTTCACCCTCTTCATTCTTATCTGCACATGCTCAGAATGAAGGAGAAAAAACAGATTTGTCAAAAACAGACGCAAATGGACCGTATTTTTTTCGACAGACACCCATTGACTAATCCCCTGAAAAAAGTCGAACTGTACTGTGTGTTGTGTAATGTTTGTTACTGTTTTTTTTGATGAATCCGTTGATTTTTTTAGACGGATTGGCAACGGACGGACGCTAGATGGTATAACACATGACCTGCTTAGATACACGGCTCAGCATATGGTATTTCACAAGAAGGATTAGATACACAGGTCTGCAGTCAGTATTGCACATGATAATATTAGATACATGGCTCAATAGACAGTATCACACATGATAGGATTAGATACATGGCTCATCAGGCAGTATTACATATATCAGGATGAGATAAAGAGTTTTGCAATCAGTATTGCATACAATTAGATACAGCCGCTCTGCAGCACAGTATCACATAGGGTAAGCTTAGATACCTTGGTCCAGCTGTCAGCATGATCCATGATAGCTTAGGTACAGTGGCGTAACTAGAAATGGCGGGGCCCCGTGGCGAACTTTTGACATGCCCCCCCCCCCCCCCGACCGACACCAACACCGAAGACCTCGACCAACCCCCTCCCACACATTTCTGCGCGTTCTATTATCCCCATAGTGGCCCCTGCACACAGTATTATGTCCCATAGTGGCCCCTGCGCACAGTATTATCCCCCATAGCGGCCCCTGCACACAGTATTATCCCCATAGTGGCCCCTGCACACAGTATTATCCCCATAGTGGCCCCTGCACACAGTATTATCCCCCATAGTGTCCCCTGCACACAGTATTATCCCCCAAAGTGGCCCCTACACACAGTATTATCCCCCATAGTGGCCCCTGCACACAGTATTATCCCCCATAGTGTCCCCTGCACACAGTATTATCCCCCATAGTGGCCCCTGCACACAGTATTATGTCCCTTAGTGGCCCCTGCACACAGTATTATCCCCCTTAGTGGCCCCTGCACACAGTATTATGCACCATAGTGGCCCCTGCACACAGTATTATCCCCAATAGTGTCCCCTGCACACAGTATTATCCCTCATAGTGGCCCTGCACACAGTATTATCCCCCATAGTGTCCCCTGCACACAGTATTATGCCCAGCCAGGATCGGCAAGTAAATAGGGCCCATAATGGCCTATTAAAAAAAAACAAAAAAAAACGCAGCGGTAGTAGCTGTCACCGGGCCCCCTAATGGCCTGGGCCCTGTGGCAGCCGCCTCCGCTGCCTCTACGGTAGTTACGCCCCTGATTAGATACATGGCTCATCAGGCGGTATTACACACATCAGGATGAGATAAAGAGCTTTGCAGTCAGTATTGCATACAATTAGATACAGCCGCTCTGCAGCATAGTATCACATAGGGTAAGCTTAGATACCTTGGTCCAGCTGTCAGCATGATCCATAATAGCTTAGGTACACAGCTTATATAGATACACTGCTTATACGTTACAATGTTTCTGGTATATTATAGTCACATAGTACTATATAAATACACTGCTTATATGTTACCATGTTTCCGGTGTATTATAGTCACATAGTACTATATAGATACACTGCTTATATGTTACCATGTTTCCGGTGTATTATAGTCACATAGTACTATATAGATACACTGCTTATATGTTACAATGTTTCCAGTGTATTATAGTCACATAGTACTATATAGATACACTGCTTATATGTTACAATGTTTCTGGTATATTATAGTCACCTATTACTATATAGATACACTGCTTATACGTTACAATGTTTCCGGTGTATTATAGTCACATAGTACTATATAGATACACTGCTTATATGTTACAATGTTTCCAGTGTATTATAGTCACATAGCACTATATAGATACACTGCTTATACGTTACAATGTTTCTGGTATATTATAGTCACATAGTACTATACAGATACACTGCTTATATGTTACAATGTTTCTGGTATATTATAGTCACCTATTACTATATAGATACACTGCTTATACGTTACAATGTTTCTGGTGTATTATAGTCACATAGTACTATATAGATACACTGCTTATATGTTACAATGTTTCCGGTGTATTATAGTCACATAGTACTATATAGATACACTGCTTATATGTTACAATGTTTCTGGTGTATTATAGTCACCTAGTACTATATAGATACACTGCTTATATGTTACAATGTTTCCGGTATATTATAGTCACCTATTACTATATAGATACACTGCTTATATGTTACAATGTTTCCGATGTATTATAGTCACATAGCACTATATAGATACACTGCTTATATGTTACAATGTTTCTGGTATATTATAGTCACATAGTACTATATAGATACACTGCTTATATGTTACAATGTTTCCGATGTATTATAGTGACATAGCACTATATAGATACACTGCTTATATGTTACAATGTTTCTGGTATATTATAGTCACATATTAGTATATAGATACACTGCTTATACGTTACAATGTTTCTGGTATATTATAATCACATAGTACTATATAGATACACTGCTTATATGTTACAATGTTTCCAGTATACATATACTGTATACCTAGTACTATATAGATACACAGCTTATATGTTTCAATGTTTCCAGTATATAAATGTCACCTAGTACTATATAGATACACTCAGTATCATCTTTTTTTCTGCCACATCTTTACTTTCTTACAATTATTGACAGGCATTTTTGCCTGGGTTTTGCAGCCCTGGCCAGCCATCTGTACTCATGCCAGGGAGCCTCGGGGCAGCCATTCATACAATTCTTTTTTTTTTCTGCTTTTAGACATGGGGCTGGGGTGTCCTCCTCTTGCCGCCTGCAATCCAGTGATTGGATGGGAGAGGAGAGAAAAGCAGTCTCCTGTCTCCCAGGCGCAGGCAGTGGAAAGTAGCAGAGCTGCAAGCAGAGGGTGCAGTGTGCCTGACAATGGAAACTTTCTCAGTTCCCCCAGTACAAGGAAGCTTGTTGAGCTGAGTTCAGCCCCAGACAAACTACACAACTTCCTTCCTGCTACATACTTTTACATTGAACAAACACTGCAGGGAGGCACAAAGAAAGAAGCAGAGCGGCCGACCGGACACATCTCTGGACCCCCAGGCTGCATTCTGACTCCACAACTGGCTCTGTGCAGAAGAAAAGGTGGCTGCAACCCAGGAAGGCGAGAAATTCTAGCAGGATAAAGGGCTTTGGAAGAGGACAGGGAGCCGGACGCCAGGGACCGGGTCCTAGAAGTCATCTCTTGCACGGGTAAGGTGTATCACACTGCCTTAGCTTAGATACATATACATTACAATACTGTAACTGTAAGACGTGGGGCGGTCTTACGACATTAGGAGCCGTGGGTGCCCGTCGCTGGGTGCCCTGTGTGGGCAGACGTCTGCCTAGTTATGTCTAGTTATGAGCTGGTTGCACAAGGATCACTTTCACCATAAATTGTGATGAGAGTGATATCTGCCCGATATATCGAGCGAAAATTTCGACGATCACAATCGATTATATTAATTGGTCTCATTTCTGGCGAGTATTAGTAATCGATTTGATGGTTGTGACAAGGATCGGGTCTGAATACCAACAGGGGTTTCCATTCTTGCTCGGTAGGATTACAACCCCCATCATGTTGTGGTAACAGTTGTGTCCAAGTGCTGGATCACTTCTTATTATCTCACATTATCGTCCATAGCCCATTTTTATGTATGACGTCTTCATAGAATATTAGGGAATTGCATAAATTCTCATCTACATCCCATACTCTGGGGTAGTTACAGGCGGGCCCGAGAGTCTATCTCCCCCATTTTTGTCTCATAACCCCTTAGTGTAAAGGTGCAATTGCAATAGGTGACTTATAATGCGGGGAGAGCTATTTATGCAATGTCCCATTATCTGCACATCCATAGGCATATATAGATAAAGCATAATTTATCACAAGTTACCGTGCATCCCTATAAACTAAGCCTATGGCAAGTGCGACTGTATACGGAATTTCAGATTCAGATTTTCTTTAGTATGGAATTGCATAAGTAACAATTCCTTCATATCTATACAATGACTAGTGATACAAGCAGGGGCGAACTAATAATATTCATGGATCTGTGAATCCCGTCATTGCCCTCGTCATAGAAGAGACCCTAATGCAACTATGTATAAAGGAATTGCCGCTTATGCAACTGCCCGACATATTAACACTTCATTGTCCGGCATTATACAGCCAATACTTTACTGGACACCATTGGTTACCAGCTATAAGTAAATTTGCTGATGCCCGGTGTGTTACAATAAGTGCTGACCTTTAGCGTATTTGTAAGAAGCGACATGACAGGAGAGTTATGTCACCTTCGGGGACAATGAGGGGTGTGAGCGCCATAGTGACGGGCCGGGACCATCACTCTTCGGGTGTATTGCAATGGATTGAGATATTGTTGTGTTACTGGGAGGTAATGTGGGTATACAAAGCGCAGGTGTTTAAGGGTGTAGGTCAGGTAGTACGACATGAGAAAGGGTCCAATACTTATGTCAATGGATGGGGCAAAGGCGCACCAAGTGCTTGAAATGTGCGCTATGGATATTAATGTATATTTCCCAAATAAATACATGGAACATGTCTCCTTTCAGTCAATGTTACTCTCTTCACACCCTCTACACAAAGTGACCCATTGATTTCATTGGGCATAGTGTAGTTGTTTATGATCACCTAGAGGGCGTTCACACTAGCGTCGGTGTCTGACAGCTAGTGTCCGATGCTAATGTCCGCTAATCTGTAGGATTTAGCTGTCCGTTTGAAAAATCGGACATCTTTGTAAACAGACACTTAAGCACAGACACGGACAGTAAAAGACACTACATGATGTCCCATTTAAAATAATGGAAATTGTAACGGACACAGCTAGTGTCCGATGCTAATGTCCGCGCAAGATTTTGCGCAGACAATAGCATCGGACACCGACGCTAGTGTGAACCCTGCTTTACTCAAAAGTCTTCTCCCCCTTTCCCCGACCTGGGTGAAACCATTGAACTCTGGGGGTCTGGTTGGACTATCCCTTTAAATATGTATATACAGTCCTATGAAAAAGTTTGGGCACCCCTATTAATCTTAATCATTTTTAGTTCTAAATATTTTGGTGTTTGCAGCAGCCATTTCAGTTTGATATAGCTAATAACTGATGGACACAGTAATATTTCAGGATTGAAATGAGGTTTATTGTACTAACAGAAAATGTGCAATATGCATTAAACCAAAATTTGACCGGTGCAAAAGTATGGGCACCTCAACAGAAAAGTGACATTAACATTTAGTAGATCCTCCTTTTGCAAAGATAACAGCCTCTAGTCGCTTCCTGTAGCTTTTAATCAGTTCCTGGATCCTGGATAAAGGTATTTTGGACAAACAATTCAAGTTCAGTTAAGTTAGATGGTCGCCGAGCATGGACAGCCCGCTTCAAATCATCCCACAGATGTTCAATGATATTCAGGTCTGGGGACTGGGATGGCCATTCCAGAACATTGTAATTGTTCCTCTTCATGAATGCCTGAGGATTTGGAGCGGTGTTTTGGATCATTGTCTTGCTGAAATATCCATCCCCGGCGTAACTTCAACTTTGTCACTGATTCTTGAACATTATTCTCAAGAATCTGCTGATACTGAGTGGAATCCATGCCACTCTCAACTTTAACAAGATTCCCGGTGCCGGCATTGGCCACACAGCCCCAAAGCATGATGGAACCTCCACCAAATTTTACAGTGGGTAGCAAGTGTTTTTCTTGGAATGCTGTTTCTTTTTGGACGCCATGCATAACGCCTTTTTTTTATAACCAAACAACTCAATCTTTGTTTCCAAAATGAAGTTGGCTTCTCCAAATGTGCTTTTGCATACCTCAGGCAACTCTATTTGTGGCGTACGTGCAGAAACGGCTTCTTTCTCATCACTCTCCCATACAGCTTCTCCTTGTGCAAAGTGCGCTGTATTGCTGACCGATGCACAGTGACACCATCTGCAGCAAGATGATGCTGCAGCTCTTTGGAGGTGGTCTGTGGATTGTCCTTGACTGTTCTCACCATTCTTCTTCTCTGCCTTTCTGACATTTTTCTTGGCCTGCCACTTCTGGGCTTAACAAGAACTGTCCCTGTGGTCTTCCATTTCCTTACTATGTTCCTCACAGTGGAAACTGACAGGTTAAATCTCTGAGACAACGTTTTGTATCCTTCCCCTGAACAACTATGTTGAACAATCTTTGTTTTCAGATCATTTGAGAGCGGGCTGTCCATGTTCGGCGACCATCAAACTTAACTGAACTTGAATTGTTTTGTAGAAAGAAATGGTCCAAAATACCTTCATCCAGGATCCAGGAACTGATTAAAAGCTACAGGAAGCGACCAGAGGCTGTTATCTTTGCAAAAGGAGGATCTACTAAATACTTATGTCACTTTTCTGTTGAGGTGCCCATATTTTTGCACCGGTCAAATTTTGGTTTAATGCATATTGCACATTTTCTGTTAGTACAATAAACCTCATTTCAATCCTGAAATATTACTGTGTCCATCAGTTATTAGATATATCAAACTGAAATGGCTGTTGCAAACACCAAAATATTTAGAACTAAAAATGATTAAGATTAATAGGGGTGCCCAAACTTTTTCATAGGACTGTATAACATGAGTCAAGGTATGTCATTTATATAGGTAGGTAATCATAATCATGGCCAATATTACCGCTCTCAAAAATTTCTGCATCAACTGGAGTTCTGCATAGGCTTACAGAATAACTTAGCAAAAACTGAATGAGTGTAGGGAAACAGAATAGAAGAAGAAGGATAGGGCGTCTCAGATTGGCAGAGGCAAAGAAGGTGGGTCACTCACAGTAATCATGTATTAAATCATGTCCTATACTCCAGAGCTGCACTCACTATTCTGCTGGTACAGTCACTGTGTACATACATTACATTACTTATCCTGTACTGATCCTGAGTTACATCCTGTATTATACTCCAGAGCTGCGCTCACTATTCTGCTGGTGCAGTCACTGTGTACATACATTACTTATCCTGTACTGATCCCAAGTTACATCCTGTATTATACTCCAGAGCAGCACTCACTATTCTGCTGGTGCAGTCACTGTGTACATACATTACATTACTTATCCTGTACTGACCCTGTATTATACTCCAGAGCTGTACTCGCTATTCTGCTGTGTTTTGATAGAACATACCACACAATCTAATACACTTACTAGTTACTGATAATTTGCCACTGTTGATCCTAATACCCTAGAACCAGAGGGCAGGAGAGGACTGTGGCATTCTGGCCTGGCTGATGCGCCAGTTTCCCCTTTTTGGATTGCTCAGTTTTTAGGTCGCCCCTCCACCACACTGATGCCCTATAAATGTAATGGCCTCCCTGTGCCCATGAGGATGTTACCGCCTAACCGTTCTATTTCTGCTTCACAGCCCATTCATGTAACCCCGTAGTATTGGCGGTTTTTGTTTATGCGATGGATGCCAGCTGCTGGGGAATTCCCTGTGTATCCCGGCCATGGACAGTGTGCGGATCATTCTCTGCAGTACAAACATTGCTGCCTTGTGCAGAGCCATCACCTGTTGCTAAAACTGGTTCTGCATAATACCAGGGCTGGATGGGCGCCAGGCGTCAGGTTCTCATCCTGTTACTGATGAGCTGGAAGATGAGCCATCTGCTATAATGTATTACATGTGCACTCTCCGCTTCTACACGTGAATACAACTATGTTCCTCTCCTAATATTATGCTTGGCTTATGGCACGACGGCCCTTGAGCAGCATAAGTAATGGCGCCATAAAGTCGATACAAACAAATAAATCATCCAGGCACGCCATCCTAGTAAATTGTAACATATTGAAAAATTGCGCTTTATTACTATTGGAATTGAGCGCCATTTTCTACGCATTGGGACATATTTATTAGAACAGCCTAATGCCTCGTTCACATCTGCGTCGGTAATCCCTTCCCAAATGGACCACCGAACGCATTGGCAAGCGGTGTGCAGTGAAAGCACACGGACCGCCCATAAAGTATATACGTCCGGAAGTGGTTACCTTCGTCTTCAAGGACGTACTGGTACGTCCATGCAGTAATCATGTAGAGATGAGAAAATACTATTCGAAATACTATTTCGAATACCACGCTCCCATAGGAATGAATGGAAGCAGCCGGCGCCGGCTGCGTCCATTCATTCCTATGGAGCGAGGTATACGAAACGGCCGCTTCGAATACTATTCGCTCATCTCTATAATCGTGCAACTACAGCCGGCTGTAACTATAACTCGAGCTTCCATAGAGAAGGCAGGGATGGTTTATTACCGTCCCTGCCTTCCCCGATCGCTATGAACACAGCACTCAATGAGAGCTGTATACACAGCTATGGGAGCCGCCATGATGCAGCTCTCCTCTGACCCTGTCACGTGATCTGCCGGGATCAGAGGCTATAAGAGCTGCTGAGTCCTACAGGACCCAAATCAGTTCTATAGTAACGTGCAGGTGGCTGTATTCCTCCCGCAACTGGGGCTATTTGTGCCAGCCTTAGTTACAGGGGAAATCAGACTCCCCCCATGGTGATCAGATGTTCCCAAAGGTCTATTATGACCTTATTATGGGGACACAATGTAAGAAAAAAATAAAATAATTTTAAAAAAATTAATAAAACGATATGTCAATAACACACCCTTATAAAAGGTTATAGCCCAAACCCCAACGACAACATACAAAATAAAAATTACCGTAATGGAGAGGAAAGATTATTTTATAAAGATTTTTAGTAGCACTTTGTGTTATTAAAGAAAAAAAAAATAAAAGTGAAAAACAGACATTAAACTGAATTTTTCCCTCCTCTTGTTTATATTTTCAAAGTTTTTTAAAAAAAATTAAAACACATGCAAACATCACAAAAGACCGAAAAAAGACGCGGAAACTAGTTGAATAAACCAAATGCTAAAAAATATTATAGCCCTCAAAATGGAACATACAAAAAAAACTAAAAATGTGCCTTGTCCTAAACCGCAAGTGGTTACCCGCAGATGCCCAGGGGTGAACCTACCTTTTCTGCCGCCCGAGGCAGACGACAGAAAGCCGGGAGGAGGGGGCCGAGCGGAGGGGGTGGGGCGGAGCGGCGTTAGCAGGCAGGGAGAGGACCTGCTCTCTGCCTGAGCGTGAGTGGAAGCCGCTGGAGCAGCGCTGCGTCCACAGGGCCTCCCCAATCCACCGCTCGCTTCCCGTGCCGGGCTGCTGAGACAGTGACGCTAAGCCAGTCCAGGACAGCTTGTCCTGGACTGGCTTAGGTAAGCAAAAATGCCGTCCCCCCCGTCCCCCCGGGGCCCTGGCATAGCGACGCCTGAAGTGGTCGCTTCAGGACTCCTCATGGGAGGTGCGGCGCTGGGTATGCCAGGTTTCCGCCCGAAAAATGTGGAAAAAATGCAGAGAGAATAGTCCTGCTTACACGGAAACCCAGAACGGAATATAGGCACAGGTGTGAACCCAGCCTTATATATTTCCCATTCCTCTTGTAGCCATTCTTGGCTTTGGCCCAAAAAACCAGAGCAAAACTTTGCAACTTTCTATGCCCTCTACGCCTCAAAACTGACAAAAGTGAAGATCTTACCGAAAACATACCGAGGGATTTGTCATCATTCATTTTAGGATGGCGATAAGTTTTCTTACTTTTTTTTATTGTTTGGGTTTTTTTTTTACCTTTACTGTGGTTTTTCTATATTGTGCAAAAAACGATTTAAAAAAATTACAAGATAAAAAAAATACAAAAACTTTCCGAGTAACATCTATACCTTTATCATCACATTGCAATGTATATTGAAATTGATAAAAAATGATGGGACCACATTAAAAAAATTGGGACTGTTGGCCACCAATGGGCACCCGAGGCTTCTGTATGTTTTTTTAATTTCTACTACACTGTGTACCATAAATATTCAGCCTGTTACGTAACACTAAAGTCGCCTAAGAGGTTAAATGATCAGAGGGAAGTAACTCTCGGAGGCCTCGCTCACATTTCTGACATGGTTTTACAAGCCCGTTCTTGCGTCTGACATCACGCCTTGTTTACAATACAGGTTGTAAGTCTTGGGCAGGTATATGCAAATGGCTTCCTCCCCTTTTATGGTGAATGACGGTGGTGAACCTGCCGAGCTGCTGACTTTTTTGTGATCTCTTCGTTGGTCGAGACTCATTTACATTTCTCTCTTCTCTTCTCATTTACAGCTGATTTGTTTATGGCGGTCTGGGCACTTGCCCAGCTTAGTCATCATCTACTCAACTTTTCAAGTGATGTCGTTGGGGACAAGACAACGTCTTTGGGATCTGAGTGTGTGAGCCGGTGGTGCCCAGCACGCCCCGTGTCTGAAGCTCCTCTCCTGACAGGACTATGGCTGTGTACTGCTATGCCTTGAATAGCTTGGTCATAATGAATAACAACAGTGTGACGAAGACGAGCCAAAGACCTGTGCTACCCGTGCCCGAGAGACGTAGCACCTATTGTCCACTGTTGGTCCGATCAGCACTGCCTCTCCATAGTCCCGGAGCCACCAGTCCCGGTAACTCTCCGCGGAGCAACAACACAAACTCCTTTGTCTTTCCCGAGTCGGGAGAACGATCCACCTCAAGAAGTCGTAGTCCTAGTTTTAACGGCAAAGATGACCATTCTCCAAGGTTGCCAAGAGTTAGAAGGTGTCCTTCACCTTTACGACTTCATGGTGGGAATGTGGGGGAAGCAGTTTCTGTAATAGACTCACGAGCGGGGTCTTTTTTGGGGTTTGGGCATGGCAATGGGACTGGAATTGGACTTGGGGAATCCGAGGAAAAAAGACGTCTTGCTCAGATACAAAGGGAACTACAAAATGTACAAGTTAACCAGGTTGTGGGACTCTTTGAAGCCCATATTCAGGCCCAAAATCGTCCAGTTTCTCCAGTGCTTAGAAGTCCTCGTCAAGGTAGCAGGTCCCCGTCACCTCTCCGATTTGGTAAGAGGGATGATAGTAGTGTGTTTAGTTTTGGTCATGATAGAGGACATAAATCCTCTTGCTCCAGCTTGGAAGGAACATCAACCCCCACATCACCTATATCTCCATACATGGCCTCACCATCAGCACTTCCAGGAACTCCATCGGTGGTTTCAGTATCACCATCGGTGGCCCCAGTATCGCAATCAGTGATCTCCTCTGTTGAAAAGGACACTTGTAGAACTTGCAATACAACCCTATCTGAGCAAAACCTCAACAAACCTATTGAAGACTCAAACAAGACTCTTCCACCTAGGGTTGTATCTCCAGGACCTATCCCTGCTGTCATAATCACCGACCATGGAGAAGATGGTGACGCTCAAGTGGACAGTAATAACCTAAGCATAAATCCTACTAATTTTCCTCGGAAATTATCCTCGTCTTCAGCTTCATCGACTGGATTCTCTTCTTCTTGGGATGAATCGGAGGATGACGTATCCAGCGATCCCGAGAAATCCCCGGAACACAGCACCCCGTTCCTTCAGACTATCGAGCAAAAACCAAGAGTGGTGAGTGTTAACCTGTTCATTATCTACGATGATTTGTCTTCAGGCCGATGTAGCAGAGCTGAATTATTGACATACTCTATGTAGGTGGTGTATTTGTGAAGTTCACACTTGGGATATCTCCATGAGTCGTGCTGCTTGACATACACAGCTCTGCTACATCTGTAGGTTACAGAGATTTCTGATTTGTGCCTCACACAAATTGCCATTTTCTATGTTTTTTTGGGGAACATGCCCCGCAAACTCCAAGTTTCCATGTTTTTACCATTGTACCGTTGTGCAACCATCAAATAATTATGGATATTATTGCTTTTATATTCACATTGTATTGCACTTTTATGCCCACTTTAATCTATATACAGTGGTTTGCAAAAGTATTCAACCCCACAAAATACAGTCGTCAGAGGTTGAAGTTCATAGACTCCAATACAAAATTTGTACTGGGGCTCCCACTTACTATGTGCTATCTATGAGGCCCCATCAGGCTCTAGGGCCCAGTACTGACCGCTACCCACTATAGTTACACCGCTGATAATGGACTGGGAATCTTGTGCAAGTCAATAATATGTCCTGGGTTAGAAAAACTTGCTTCAGAAAGAGCGCCACCTCAGTCCAAAGGTTGTGTCTGGTATTGCATGTCATCTCCTTTGCTGTGAATGTAGCTGAGCTGCAATACCGCACACAACCTGTGGACAGAGGGGCACTGTTCTAAAACACAAGTGTAAAATAATATCTTCTCAGCACTGACAATAATAATGACTGATGGGTAAAGTATAGGGGGTTGAATACTTTTGCCTTGCACTGTATACAGTATTCATTTTTGACTTTTGGTCTCTTGTACTGTTCTGTTATTGGGAGATGGGAGATTGGAAACACTTTCTAGATATTACCTTTGTACTTCTGCTTTTCTCTGTCCTTGCACAGTTCTATACATGGTACGATCCTACGGCTTTGTTCATCCTGAGCTTTCTGGTTCACAATTGTAATAACAAATCTTCATACTTCTACATTTCAAACAACACAGAGGAAATATGAATTTCGGCACCCAGCCCTTGCATTAACTCCACCACACCCTGCTTCTCTAATGTGAACGTCACTTATTGCCCAGGACCTTCACCAAGAAAACAGAACCTTCCTGCAGAGAGTTTTTGTACAAGTGTAAAATAAGACGAAAAATCGTAACTAGTGAGCAGACGTCACCGAGAATACTGCACGGGAAGTATAGACGTGCAACACATGTGCAGAGGGGTGGACCTATTGTGTCTGTGCACAGTTATTTACGTCAGGGGTCCTGCACAACAGATCCTTAGCTGCAAAAACTTGCAGTAGACTAGTACATAGTATGTGGGATGGTTTATGCACTGTATAGTTCTGGTATTGGACACTGTATATAGTTTAGGCACAGTGATTCACAAGGGATAAACACTGTGTGATTCAAATGACCATAACCTATCTATCTGCAGGACTGGGGTGATATGCTGGTTCTGGTGACAGTAACCTATCTATCTGCAGGGCTGGGGTGATATGCTGGTTCTGGTGACAGTAACCTATCTATCTGCAGGGCTGGGGTGATATGCTGGTTCTGGAGACCCTAACCTATCTATCTACAGGGCTGGGGTGATATGCTGGTTCTGGTGACACTAACCTATCTATCTGCAGGGCTGGGGTGATGTGCTGGTTCTGGTGACAGTAACCTATCTATCTGCAGGGCTGGGGTGATATGCTGGTTCTGGTGACAGTAACCTATCTATCTGCAGGACTGGGGTGATATGCTGGTTCTGGTGACAGTAACCTATCTATCTGCAGGGCTGGGGTGATATGCTGGTTCTGGTGACAGTAACCTATCTATCTGCAGTACTGGGGTGATATGCTGGTTCTGGTGACAGTAACCTATCTATCTGCAGGGCTGGAGGGATATGCTGGTTCTGGTGACACTAACCTATCTATCTGCAGGGTTGGGGTGATATGCTGGGTCTGGTTACAGTAACCTATCTATCTGAGGGCTGATAGATACTTTATTATACAGTCAGGACCCAAGGTTAGCTGCAGGAGTCGGAAAATTCTTAAACCTGACAGATTCACCACTCAGATGCTGTTATCAATAGCGATCACGGCATCTGAATGGTTCTTGCGATCCTTCCGTGATGAAATCATGGGGTTCAGAGGGTTGCCTTGGCAGCCAGGAGACCAATCAACAGCCTTGCCTTGTCCTTTGAAATATAGGAAGCCTATGTGTAATATACTGCAATACAGAAGCATTGCAGTTTATTGTACAAGGGATCAAGTGACCCCAGGTTCATTCCTCTTTGCAGAGCAACAAAAATCGTAAAAGCAGCTCCATTGCTAATCTGAACATTCCCTTATGCAGTTTTTATGCACTATTCACATTTGCCTGGTTTTCGTTATAAACGTTGCGCTGACTCAGATTTGCTCCTAGTCTGACAGGTTCAGCACTTTCCAATGTCAGTTGCATTGATGTGTTGACATCTGCACCAGAAGAGCTTACAATTAGAGATGAGCGAACACTAAAATGTTCGAGGTTCGAAATTCGATTCGAACAGCCGCTCACTGTTCGAGTGTTCGAATGGGTTTCGAACCCCATTATAGTCTATGGGGAACATAAACTCGTTAAGGGGGAAACCCAAATTTGTGTCTGGAGGGTCACCAAGTCCACTATGACACCCCAGTAAATGATACCAACACCCTGGAATGACACTGGGACAGCAGGGGAAGCATGTCTGGGGGCATAAAAGTCACTTTATTTCATGGAAATCCCTGTCAGTTTGCGATTTTCGCAAGCTAACTTTTCCCCATAGAAATGCATTGGCCAGTGCTGATTGGCCAGAGTACGGAACTCGACCAATCAGCGCTGGCTCTGCTGGAGGAGGCGGAGTCTAAGATCGCTCCACACCAGTCTCCATTCAGGTCCGACCTTAGACTCCGCCTCCTCCGGCAGAGCCAGCGCTGATTGGCCGAAGGCTGGCCAATGCATTCCTATGCGAATGCAGACTTAGCAGTGCTGAGTCAGTTTTGCTCAACTACACATCTGATGCACACTCGGCACTGCTACATCAGATGTAGCAATCTGATGTAGCAGAGCCGAGGGTGCACTAGAACCCCTGTGCAAACTCAGTTCACGCTAATAGAATGCATTGGCCAGCGCTGATTGGCCAATGCATTCTATTAGCCCGATGAAGTAGAGCTGAATGTGTGTGCTAAGCACACACATTCAGCACTGCTTCATCAAGCCAATACAATGCATTAGCCAGTGCTGATTGGCCAGAGTACGGAATTCGGCCAATCAGCGCTGGCTCTGCTGGAGGAGGCGGAGTCTAAGGTCGGACCTGAATGGAGACTGGTGTGGAGCGATCTTAGACTCCGCCTCCTCCAGCAGAGCCAGCGCTGATTGGCCGAATTCCGTACTCTGGCCAATCAGCACTGGCTAATGCATTGTATTGGCGTGATGAAGCAGTGCTGAATGAGTGTGCTTAGCACACACATTCAGCTCTACTTCATCGGGCTAATAGAATGCATTGGCCAATCAGCGCTGGCCAATGCATTCTATTAGCATGAACTGAGTTTGCACAGGGGTTCTAGTGCACCCTCGGCTCTGCTACATCAGATTGCTACATCTGATGTAGCAGTGCCGAGTGTGCATCAGATGTGTAGTTGAGCAAAACTGACTCAGCACTGCTAAGTCTCTGCATTCGCATAGGAATGCATTGGCCAGCCTTCGGCCAATCAGCGCTGGCTCTGCCGGAGGAGGCGGAGTCTAAGGTCGGACCTGAATGGAGACTGGTGTGGAGCGATCTTAGACTCCGCCTCCTCCAGCAGAGCCAGCGCTGATTGGTCGAGTTCCGTACTCTGGCCAATCAGCGCTGGCCAATGCATTCTATTAGCCCGATGAAGTAGAGCTGAATGTGTGTGCTTAGCACACACATTCAGCTCTACTTCATCAGGCTAATAGAATACATTGGCCAATCAGCGCTGGCCAATGCATTCTATTAGCTTGATGAAGCAGAGTGTGCACAAGGGTTCAAGCGCACCCTCGGCTCTGATGTAGCAGAGCTGAGGGTGCACAAGGGTTCAAGTGCACCCTCGGCTCTCCTACATCAGAGCCGAGGGTGCGCTTGAACCCTTGTGCAGCCTCGGCTCTGCTACATCAGAGCCGAGGGTGCTCTTGAACCCTTGTGCACACTCTGCTTCATCAAGCTAATAGAATGCATTGGCCAGCGCTGATTGGCCAGAGTACGGAATTCGGCCAATCAGCGCTGGCCAATGCATCCCTATGGGAAAAAGTTTATCTCACAAAAATCACAATTACACACCCGATAGAGCCCCAAAAAGTTATTTTTAATAACATTCCCCCCTAAATAAAGGTTATCCCTAGCTATCCCTGCCTGTACAGCTATCCCTGTCTCATAGTCACAAAGTTCACATTCTCATATGACCCGGATTTGAAATCCACTATTCGTCTAAAATGGAGGTCACCTGATTTCGGCAGCCAATGACTTTTTCCAATTTTTTTCAATGCCCCCGGTGTCGTAGTTCCTGTCCCACCTCCCCTGCGCTGTTATTGGTGCAAAAAAGGCGCCAGGGAAGGTGGGAGGGGAATCGAATTTTGGCGCACTTTACCACGTGGTGTTCGATTCGATTCGAACATGGCGAACACCCTGATATCCGATCGAACATGTGTTCGATAGAACACTGTTCGCTCATCTCTACTTACAATCTAATCTCCTTCCGCCATAGATAGTCACAGGCCGGGAGTGATCTCTGTGGATGGGATTCATGTACCGCCATGTGTCTGGTTTGTGGACAGGAGCAATCACAGAAAACATGCAACTTCTGTAGAGATGTTTCCCTGCCGGGGTATTGCACACAGGGCTCCAGTCATCGCGGTAGTATTAAAGGGATTTTCCACTAGTTCAGAGTGAAGACCCCTCACACTCCCACAAACAGAAGGCGGAAAGCCGGAGTCATGATGTTTCTTCTCCACTCACCTCTAAAGCTAAACTCGGTCACATGACTGACAACAGGATGCTGCTAAACTGTTGTCTGTTTCCAATGGCGACCAACCGAATTTTGAAAGTAAATGGTGGAAATGATACAAAGTAACCACAAGAGTAGTATAAATAAACCTGCTGTAGACTTTAGGTTACTTTTTATATGGAGTATAGAGAGGAGCGAATAGTAGTCGATCGAGTAGGTATTTGATCAAATACTACGGTATTTGAAATACTCGTACTCGGTCAAATACCACGCGGTAAACGTAAAAGGTGTTTACCGTATGGTATTCGACCGAGTATGAGTATTTCGAATACCGTAGTATTCGATCAAACACCGTAGTATTCGATCGAATACCTACTCGATCGACTACTACTCGCTCATCTCTAATGGAGCATTTATTTGGCCACAAAGGTGGTGTTATTTGAGCACCATATGGTGTGTTTTTTTTTTACATATTAGAGCACTAGTACTATGTAGTGTATTTTGCAATTTATATTAGGGACAATAACATATAGCAATATTATTTAGACCGCTGTGTTGCGATATTATTTGTTCAGATGCTATTAGAGTACTTTATGTATGGAGCAGGTACATGGTCACTATATGTTGGTATTATTTCAGCACTGTATGGCGGTAATCACATTATGTGCTGCAACATATTTTGCAGGCTATAATGAGGGGATGCTATATAGCATTATTATTTAGACCACTGTATTGAATAACTATTTTCCCAGAATATAACACTATTATTAGATCATTTTATGTATGGCGTTATTTGGTCACTGTATATTGGTATTATTTGAGCACTATATTTAGTAGTATATTTTTTGGCCTGTAATGGTCTCGGCACGAGCATTATATTGAAGTATTACCATATCTGTCCATCCTATAACATTGCTATTAGAGTATTTTATGTTATTTAGTCTTGATATGTTGGTATTATTTGAGCACTGTATGGCGGTATTTACATTATGTGGCAATACTAAAGTATATTTTTGGTCTATAATGATGTCAGCACTATTTAGCATTGTATTGAAGTACTATTTGCTTGGTATATGGCATTATATTGCATGTATGGAGTTATTGGGTCACTGCATGTCGGTATTATTTAAGCACAATGTGGTGGTATTTATTTAGTCTTCAAGTGGTGCTGCTATTTAGGCAATTCACAGTATATTATTAACACAGTGTATGGTTGTACTTTATAGATTTATTGGGGTATATGGCAGCAGAGGTGCAATGTGAAGCTCCTGGGGCTCCCAATGTAAAATTTGTACCAGGCCCCCAACTATAATATATAATTTATAGTACTAGTCAACGAATAATGGGAAGAGACACCTTATGGCGCGCCTAAGATACCTTGGTCTGACTCTGACAGCATTCTCAATTTATGCCCCTGTTATTAGGCATTAACTATATACGGTAGAGTTACTTGTGCACTATATGACGGTACATGACAGAATTGTCCAATTCACATTAGGACAATCTTGTACAGAATGAAAAGTCTCAGAATGCCCCACAAGTATCCCGGGCACTTAGCATACAACCTGGTGGCCTTTAAGCTAGCAGGGCATGCTGAATCATGTAGTACCACCACATCCAGGCCTATTATGTTGGCTGCAGCCTATCAATCCAGTGCACAGTCTGGCATCGTTTTGTATTGCTAATATATTTGCAGGATTCTGCGGGGATCCACGGACCGCGGTGCACATTGAAATACCATGCATCGGACGGGGGTGAGCGCAGCGGCCGCCGTTACGGCAGAATTCACTTTTTATGGAACACATATTGAGCGGCGAGATAAAAATAGCACAAGAGCCGCGGGACGGAATCCAGAAAAAACAAAATAGCTATTTCTGCCTGATCCGCTATACGTCTGCCTATAGGAAGTGCTGGCTGTAGACTGGGGGAGGCCCGGCCAAAGAAAATATACTTCAATGCATATGGCGCTGTAATCCGGCGAGCTGTGCGTGTCACAGGAAGTCAGGTCTCTGCGGGGAAGCGACTCTTTGTTATGTGTGATTTACAGCCCACATGTGGCCTGCGTCTTCCAGGATGCAAGTTATATCTGTCCTGGGAAAGCTGGGTCACAACCAATATGGCTGCCATTGCTTCTCCTACAGCGTCTCGGCTGACTTGACCAAGGCAGATTTGAGTCATGGCTGGTCGGTAAGGAAGGGCCCCTCTCACAGTATGGCGCAATGGACGCTACTGTGGCAGACTGTCAGAATCGCCCTTAAGAGCTACGGTACCGCCACCGATAGCTCTTCACCGGGGGGCACTACTATGCCACAAAGCATCATGGGCACAAATTTTAGCACCTTAAAAATGGCATTTAGGGAGAACGTTATCATAAATAGACCCTAACACTGTATATAAACACCGGTTCTGTATCCGCCTATGTATAAATATAGGCAGGGTGGAGTTGCACGTTAAGTCACATGGAGGACACTCACATCACGTTGTAGCATTTCCTTTCATGGAGATATCGGTGCAGGTTTCTGGCGCTCACACCCGTAGGAGAGGTGCGTACGTTGCAATCTTCGTACCATCTGCCCAGTCCACTTCTATTAATGGATGTTAGAGGTCGGAGCGCCCGGTTTTCCATATCGGACTTTCGCACTGCTCTGTTTTTGATGAAAAGTACAAGATATCCCTGTCGTAGTATTGCGGTACTTTCCGGCCCTGCAAATCTTATCCCAGCAGATTTATTCCCTGCGCTGGTGGAACTGGGAAATATTTTCCAGTCAATTGTTGGATTAGAAATCAGAAACGCGAACAATAGGGGAGGAATAAATCACCTCATATAACCGCCAGCTACAACACAACTTTTTTAAATTTTTTTCCATATTAAGCAGCCATATTTTCTTATTATTTTTGGAAGCGAAATCCAGGGTTTGTTATGTGAATGACACACTGTATTGGTCATCTGTTATTATCTCACAGATTGAGGTCTCATGTGCCATATGTACCGCCATATAGTGTCATACTACGCTTACATGTGGAACTATATTACGGTATTCTTAGGAAAAACATACATTAAACAGCCATATTTTTGGTGAAATCAAGGGTTAGATAGTGTACAGATTTAGGTCTCATGCTATATGGCGGCATTCTATGTGCCGTCATAGAGTGCTTCTATATGGCACAATATGACAGCATTCTTAGGAAAAACATTAAAATTACACCCTTTTTTCATATGTTATTATTGTGTAGATTTAGGTTTCCTACACTATATGGCGGCACTCTACATCATATGTTATTATTGTATAGATTATACAATTATGCAATACACTATATCAGTGCCATATAGTGTTTCCGTTACGGTATTCTTAGGAAAAACGCATACACACTAAGCAGCCATATCTTTATGACTTTATTGTAGGGGAAATCAAGTTTTTGTTATCTGAATTACAAGCTTTGTCACCTATTATTATGGTGCAGATTTCGGTCTCAGACACTATATAGCGGCACATATTATTATCATACAGATTTCGGTCTCCACACTATATAGCAGCACTCAATGTGTTACATATTATTATTGTACAGGTTTAGGTCTCATACACTATGTAGTGGCACTCTGTGTGTTACATATTATCGTACAGATTTAGGTCTCATACACTATATAGCGACATTCAATGTGTCACACATTATTATCATACAGATTTCGGTCTCACGTACTCATATATAGTAGCAGTCTATATGTCACATATCATACAGATTTCAGTCTCACACACTATATAGCGGTACTCTTCGTAATACATATAATTGTACAGATTTAGGTCTCATACACTATATACCGGCACTCTATCACATATTATACAGATTTCGGTCTCACGTATTATATAGCAGCAGTCTATGTGTCACATATTATTATACAGATTTCAGTCTCACACACTATATAGCGGTACTCAATGTGAAACATATAATCGTACAGATTTAGGTCTCATACACTATATAGCGGCACTCTATCACATATTATCATACAGATTTCGGTCTCACGTATTATATAGTAGCAGTCTATGTGTTACATATTATTTCAGTCTCACATACTACGGTATATAGCGGCACTCAATGTGATACATATTATTATCCTACAGATTTCAGTCTCACACACTAGATAGCGGTACTTTATGTGTCACCATATAGTTCTTCCATATGGCACCATATTACAGTAGCCTTAGGAAAAGCACACGTTTGGTAGGTTAACAAGAACAAGGGGACACATAGTAGGATGTGAGCAGGATCGTCTTACAAAGAGTGGTTTATTGTCTGTAACCATAGGGGCACATAACTTTACATAGGAGCTGTATACATAAAACGGTAAGAGATTTTTCAAGTTTCTTTACATATTTGAGGCAATTTTCATTTTAGATACATCACAACAAACATGGAGACACCCTTTAATTTCAGAACTACGATTGCCCCAGACCCGGGGACGTTGATATGACTCAGACACCGCCATAGTGTGCGTCGACTGCCCAGGCGATGCAAATGAAGACTGTTCCCAACCTATTTACACTGACGTTAAAGTATACAAAAATCATGGCCGTTGGACGACAGATTCTACTCCGGACATTTGCATAGACAAATTTTGTTTAGGAATCAGAGATTATCAGGACAGGAACATACCTGATACATCAGTGGTTTAAAGGGAGCAGGACTTAAAGGGGTTGTCCTGTTTAGAAAATCCATTCTCATATACCCTTTCTGGAGAGGGGTCCTCTGTTCAGGATGCTTAACACTGTTACAAAGAGTGTCTCTTGCCCTGGAGGACCTGTCCTATCCTGCATTATAGCAACAGCCCATTGATCTGTATAGAGATTGTGTAATACCTCATTTTTGCCAGTGGTGGTGCTGTAGGCAAATTGAATCCTTACCAGGGATCGCTGGGAAGACACTTTGTGATCATCTTAAAGTCAAAGCTCAACAAGAAGAGATAGTCCAAAGCAGAGTGCCCCTTTAAAAAGTCATCTTAGTTCTGCCATTTTATTGAAGCCAAAATGTTCCCATCTATATATACCAGTAAAACTGCTTCTTAAAGGGGAGGTCTTTGAGGCACAATCTGTTTTTCGTTAGAAAGGTCCCCATCTATTAGTTCATGACAAGGTCTCCTGCCGCTGGGACCCCTGTGATCAACTGTGGAGGAACCTGGCAGTAAGTGTTCAATTTCCCAGCAGCGCCCCCACAGGCAATATGATGTATTACACCTTCCTATTAAATGGTAGGGTAGTTGTTTGGATATAATAGTAACAAGGGGATGAACTGGAGAATCAAAAACAGAAAAATAAAAAAATGTTTCTTGGCTTTCTTCCTGAATTTTTGTATTATGAAGTTTGTTTTTTTTAGTTATACATTTTTTAGATTTTATATTTATTGATGGTGTATTTTTGTTCATTCTATATTATATTAGTCCTCACCATCACACGACTTTTTACCGAATTAGTTTTCCCAATATGATCAGGAGATCTGCGATGTACTGGGGGGTAAAAGACTGGGCGCTGTAGGTCCCTAGGTTTATGGAAAGGGTTAAATGTGAGTGCCTGGTTGTATACGCTGCCATGTTATGTCATACTATAACACAGCCGCCTGTGTTTAGTGGGCAGGGCGTGGGCGAGGCACACTTACTACGGAGTGGAAACTTCACGGTGCATGTGGTTACCAGCTCTGCAAAAACTTTGTGTTACACAGATGCAGGATAAACCTGATGCACTGTAGGGATTTGCATGTTGCAGCTAGTCATGGGGTTCACTTAGCTATCACTTAGATCTGCAGCTATGAACTGAAAAATTGCCTGTTATTTAAACCAAGTTTTTTCTATTAAATATATTTTTTATGAATTTTTTTATGAATACCCTGCATTTTTCGCTCCGACCACTAAGCCTAATAATAGACAGACACTTGACAATTCTGTAGAGGTTATCTAGGCAACATTTGCTTTGTTTAGATTACAGACAAGATTACACTGACCCATCATTACATCACTACTGACAATAGATGATGTCACACCTTATCTCCTCCCCCTCCCGGCACAGGGCTTGTCTAGAAAACTCTCCCATAGACCTCAATGAGTCGGCTCCAGACTATTGCTGCCTACGGCCATGACTGTGCTGTAAGGAAGATCAATAAATGTGGTTAACAGAGCAGAGGAGAAGCTCAGACAAGATGGCCGCCCCATAACAATGTACAGGAAATAGAATTAATCTCTTAATCAGAACAGAAGAATCTACGAACAGCATCTATCACCCTGGAGGACCCAGCATGTGTGTGCATTACATGGACAGCCCATTGATTTAATTGAGAGCTGTGCAATACTCCATTTCACCTGCGGGGGCACTGCAGGAGAATTAAAGACTTACTGTAGGGCTCATGTGATCACATGGAATAAAAACATCTGAAAATATTGTAATTGCCCAAAGATAGAGAACCCCTTTAACTATTTATAGGCCCACAGATATTACAGTTTCTACTACGACATTTTCCTTTAAGGCTATCATCACTGAATATGCAAAATTTCCCAGTTGCTTAGTTACAATATCCTGGGTTTATTTGTGCTGCGTTTTTTATAAAGTTACACGAAAGTCTCCCATCTCATTCTGAGCAAAAATATGTCCTACTATCCTAATTCATTTCATAGTGACAACCATGCGCTTTTTTAGGACTGTGAAGTTGTCACAGCCCCGCCTATCTCTCATCATAAGATCAGCATAAGCTGTACTAATGTATCATGATCACTAAGCGTCCCCCTGCTGTGATCTCAGTGATCAGCGGAGTAATCTTGTACTAACTGTGTCATTTCCCTGCAGCGCCACCACAGGTGAAACCAAGCATTACACCGTGTCCATTTAAATGAATGGTTTGTCTGTGTAATGCAAGACAGGATGGGTCCTCCACATCGAGAGATGCTCTTTGTAACCAGACTGGCCATAGATATGGAGAGGCCCTCTTTGTGTACCCCCTTTACAGTAGGCGAGGAGCTGTCGTCCTCCACCAGTTGCATAGCCACAGCTTTTCTGAGGTAAACAATGGCGTGCACTATTGTATTAGACGACTACTCTTCGTCCGAAAAGTAAACACGCGACAATGGTTGTCAGCTCAGGGTGGTAACAAGATGAATATATTTACATTTCCGCTCGTAGAGATTTTCCGTTTTGGTTATAAGGGATCGGGTTTCCAGTGTTTAGGATGCCGGACGCTTTTGTGGAGACTCAGAAAATAGGTCCCTTTGTCCTGCGGCGTCCCCTGCCAGGTAGAGCGAGATTCTCAGGCCTCGCAGCTGCCAGGCTCCATTCTTCTGTGGCCACCGACGCGTACCAAGCCGCCATTATGTCACTGACCTCATTTTAAACACATCAAGTGTCTGTTCAGCTGGCGACCGATACGGGCTTGTTATGTGTAGCCATGGATGGGGAAACAGTCAGCATGTCAGTACAGATCTTACTCATCTTTCCCAGGTTCCTGAATGGCAGACCTGCTTAGCTATGCAGTGGCAAAATCGGACACCCATTGCTCATGCGTGCAAGTTGTATTAGGAGCAACTCATAAAGGGCGTCCCAAATCAGGACCCTCACTCAGGGGCGTAGCTATAGAGGGTGCAGAGGTAGTAATCGGTACTGGGCCCTGGAGCCTGAGGGGGCAAAGGTCCATAAGATAATAAGATAGTATAGGGTAAGTGGGGGCCCCATTATAGATTTTGCAATGGGGCCAAGGAGCTTCTAATTATGTCCCCCCCCCCCCTACTCCCAATAGAACATATAGAAAGGGGTTGTTGATAGGAAACAACCCCTGTAACCCTTTAAGGATGTAGGGTCGTTTGGACGATAAAGGGGTTTGTCCCATCATGGACACATCCCATATATAACCCCATATAGGGGGTTAGGGTCCGATTAGTGCATGGCCCGATCACCGATCCCCGGTGAAAAGGAGGACAGGACCACTTGATCCCTGTACAGTATACTGCAATACTTCTTTATTGCAGTATAGTACATAGACTACCATGGAAACCCATGGAACCCCACAATCTCCCCAATGGGGGAGCCCCGACCACCAAGCAGATGCCGTGATCGCTTCTGGAGAGCTGGGGGGGGGGGGGGGCACCATTACCTTTAAGATTGACATAACCACAAACCTGCCTATATATCTAGCAGGACCCTGGAAAAGCTGGGTGAGCACTCAGCGGCAGCCGTTATATAATGTTATCGTGGCAGGGCATGCTCTTGTAAGCTGCATTGAGAAAGTCTTACATCACGACATGAGGAAATGTCCGCGCCGTAGCACATGATGTAAGGAGGCCCCAAGGAAGTTTTCATATGTAGATCTTATATACTGCAAAACATGGCTGACGTGTACTAGAAACAGCGCCACACCCGACCATAGTCTGTGACAGGTATTACACCTCAGTCCTGTTGAAATACGGCTAAGCTGCAAGACCATATCTAGCCTATACCCATTGGTGGTGCTGTATCTGTAACCAAGCAGCCATGTTTTTCTGATCTCAGACGCCTGCCGCGACCTCGGAGGGTTTTCTTTGTTGCCCTTGTTGTGCAGTTTTTGTGCTTAAAATGGGAACTTTAAATATGAAAAACCAAAAAATAAGGTGACCTCATAGAATTTCCTGCTCTATAATGGAAAATAAATTTGAGCTGAAACCGTCTCAAAGTTTTACTGGCGGCGGGGGAAGGGCGAGTGGAACAGCTTCACTCCGAATTACAAATAGAAGACTTATCGGCCTGGTCTGACACCGAGGCATTGCCAAAAGTGATGTCATGGCCAACAAATCTGGGAATTGCTGGACTAGTAATGCCGTAATGTGTTAGAGCCCAGGTGGGATAAACTACCGGTAAGTGTTCTGTAGTGGGCCCCTACTATGTAGCATTGTATGGCGGTATTATTTGTGAACCTAATTGTTGTGTTATGCGGGAACCCTATACCAGAATTATGTGAGCATTATGTGGATACCACAAATCATTTGAGTACTATATGGAAGTATTATGTGGGCTGCATATGCAGTGGTAAAGTTTTTTTGGAACTATATGGTTAGCAGTGGCGTAACTAGGAATGGAGAACGTTTGACATGGGGTTCCCCCCTTGACCAACACCGAAGACCTCGACCAAAAACTAGGACAACTTTTAGGACTATGGTGAGGTATGTTGACCCCGACCAATAAAGTCCTTCATAAAAATGACATGTAGTATAGCGTTATACTCTGAGATCTGAAAGTGTTTACAGAGCTCAACTCCATTACACACATCAAAAACGAGGAACAAATGATTCAATTTACAGTAGTGGGAGGAGCTATGCAAATCATTATCAAATTTTAGAGCTGCCACTAGAGGGAGCTTAGCAATTAACTGTATACTGTCTTATAATTGATTTCAATGTATAACCAGTATGCACTTAGCTCCCTCTACTGGTGACTTCAGGCAGACAATTTTAACATGTAAGGGTATGTCTCTGCCTCGAATTTGGAGCTCCTTATCAGAAACACTTGAGTTATGAACACTATACAGATATTTTAAGAAATTAATCGATTCAGGATGTCGGCCCTAAAATTGACACAATAAGAAAAAGTGGAGACTCACTTTAAATGTGTTCTCAGTGATATCTGATGTATTGTGCCGGGCGGATAGTGAGTGGGCGGTGAGATGGGATTTATGTAATTTTTCATGATCAGAGCTTTGTGGATGGTTGAATGGACATGTAATTACTGCTGTCACCGCATAGAAAACACAGAGAGAGATTATTATTCTCCCCGGACAACGTCTTCTCTCTGAAATTTTTGTACAGTTTTTATTTAATTGAGAAAGCAGACATCATTAACTAAAATACTGTCCATAGCAACCAATGTAAGACTGAATGTGAGCGCAGCTCTGGAGAATAATACAGGGTCATTATAGTATAAGTAATGTAATGTATGTACACAGCGACTACACCAACAGAATAGTGAGCGCAGCTCTGGAGTATAATACAGGATGTAACTCAGGATCAGTACAGGATAAGTAATGTAATGTATGTACACAGTGACTGTACCAGCAGAATAGTGAGCGCAGCTCTGGAGTATAATACAGGATGTAACTCAGGATCAGTACAGGATAAGTAATGTAATGTATGTACTCAGAGACTGCTCCAGCAGAATAGTGAGCGCAGCTCTGGAGTATAATACAGGATGTAACTCAGGATCAGTACAGGATAAGTAATGTAATGTATGTACACAGTGACTGCACCAGCAGAATAGTGAGCGCAGCTCTGGAGTATAATACAGGATGTAACTGAGGATCAGTACAGGATAAGTAATGTAATGTATGTACTCAGAGACTGCTCCAGCAGAATAGTGAGCGCAGCTCTGGAGTATAATACAGGATGTAACTCAGGATCAGTACAGGATAAGTAATGTAATGTATGTACTCAGAGACTGCTCCAGCAGAATAGTGAGCGCAGCTCTGGAGTATAATACAGGATGTAACTCAGGATCAGTACAGGATAAGTAATGTAATGTATGTACACAGTGACTGTACCAGCAGAATAGTGAGTGCAGCTCTGGAGTATAATACAGGATGTAACTCAGGATCAGTACAGGATAAGTAACGTAATGTTTGTACACAGCGACTACACCAGCAGAATAGTGAGCGCAGCTCTGGAGTATAATACAGGATGTAACTGAGGATCAGTACAGGATAAGTAATGTAATGTATGTACACAGAGACTGCTCCAGCAGAATAGTGAGCGCAGCTCTGGAGTATAATACAGGATAAGTAATGTAATGTATGTACACAGTGACTGCATCAGCAGAATAGTGAGTGCAGCTCTGGAGTATAATACAGGATGTAACTCAGGATCAGTACAGGATAAGTAATGTAATGTATGTACACAGTGACTGCACCAGCAGAATAGTGAGTGCAGCTCTGGAGTATAATACAGGATAAGTAATGTAATGTATGTACACAGTGACTGTACCAGCAGAATAGTGAGCGCAGCTCTGGAGTATAATACAGGATAAGTAATGTAATGTATGTACACAGTGACTGCACCTGCAGAATAGTGAGTGCAGCTCTGGAGTATAATACAGGATATAACTCAGGATCAGTACAGAATAAGTAATTGTAATGTATGTACATAATAATTTTTGGATGTTGGATGAAAGGGATAGGATAGATATATATTAGACAGACAGACAGACAGACAGACAGACAGACAGACAGACAGACAGACAGACAGACAGATAGATAGATAGATAGATAGATAGATAGATAGATAGATAGATAGACACACATATATATATATCCCTTGGTGACTCCTCTGCCGTTCTCCGGGCTGTGTGTACTAGTACTGAACAGGAGCCAGCGTTCCCCTGACCCACCCCTGTACAGGGCATCCCTTGTAACGTAACGCTGCCTGGTTTGTTGACTCAGTGGATTGCGTCTTGCTGTGTGCACAGTGACAGGCTTCTCCACGGAAAGCTTTGACCTTTCATGAGGACTTCAGAGCTGAGAAACTCAAGTCAAACTCTGACACTTGTAGTTTGTTCAAGAGTCAAAACTTTAAGAGATTTTCCAATAACATTTTTTTTTTACGTCTGTTGATGCAGCGCTATACAAATTCTGCGCAGAGGCCGCGTCATGGCGATGGCGTGGAATATTATACAGGGATTAACTAGAGGGGTGACAGTAACATCCCACCACTGAGGTAGATAGAAATAAAAATATTTTCTAAAATAAATGAAATAAAATATTTAATCAAATAAGAGTTGTCAGTTTATTCGTAGATTTCCAGGAGGAATAACAGAGGAACTTCCCCACACAAAAATCTATTCTGACACATTTATTCGCCGGTTATTAATTACACCGCTCGATCATTGTTCATCCCTCAATTTCATTAATAATAGTAACGCTTCCGATAAATATTTTCGCCATGTATCAAGGAGACGGATCACCTGGAAGGATTTGCGTCATCTCTGCAAATTCCTTCACTTCCTTCCCGTTGTCTCCAAGCTTTACATCTCCCTATACATCCCTTGTTAGAAAAATCTGTTGTCTTCAGACAAAAGAGTGTTTGTGGCGCGGTGCGAGCGGTCAAGATGACTTCTTTCCTGTTGAATATTTTCCTGACAGCCGGACATTTCACAGCCTCGGCCCTGGACCATAGAAAGGAGCAGGAAGATGAGCCCGGGGTAATTGTTATCATCACTGGCCGGGACACATGGAGACTGTCACAAGTCTGACACAGGAGGGGGGGGCGGAGTATACAGTATACAGTAATATTACAGATTGTGAAGTCACATAATAAGAGAGAGCGAAAATTATTATTATTATTATTAAAATTATTGTTATTATTATTATATAATTAATTACAGGAAAATTCCTCTAAAATGGCATTAATAGAGAGATGGATTATTAAATCTTCTAGATTATCCGGCTGTAAAGTATAGAAAATTTTACTTAAAGAACCTCAAAGGAAGAGGCTTAATATAGTATATTATATACAGTGACGTAACTAGGAATGGTGGAGCCCCGTGGCAAACTGTTGACATGCCCCCCCCCCCCCCCCGACCAATGCCGAAGACCCCGACCGACCCCACTCCACCCCACGCAATCCCCATAGTGGCCCCAGTACACAGTGTTATGCCCCATATTGGCCCCTGCACAAAATGTTATGCCCCACTATGAACACCCATGAACAAATATTATACTCGGGGGGTCCCCAGAGTATAATAATGGGAGACCGAGAGGGGTACCAATATAAAAATCACTGTCACTTACCTATCCCTGGCTCTGCTGCACTCCTCGGTGGTGTCGGCCATCGTCAATTAATGTCCGGGACGTCACATGACCTAGGACACAGGGACGTCACAGTAGTAGGCCTGAAGCCTGTCTGGAGCCTGGAGAGGTAAGTAACACTGTTTATTATGTTCCCTTACATCTCCTGGGCCTCCGATAATATACTCGGAGGTCTGAAAAGACCCCTGAGTATAATATTAGTGTTTGTGGGGCCCGCGGCGTCACAGATCCCGGCCCCTGCCAAGATTGGTAAGGAAATAGGGCCTGTTAATGTTTCAATAGGTCCCGGGCCCTGTGGCAGCTGCTACCCCGGTAGCAGTGGCGTAACTACCGCCATAGCAGCGGAGGCAGCTGCCACAGGGACCGGGACATTAGGGGCCCAGTGACAGCCGCAACCGCTGCTATCATTATACACGGGGTTCTTTTCGGACATAATAGTATAATGATCGGCAGACCGGGAGAGATAAGAAACATAAAAAAACATGTTACTTACCTCTCCACGATCCTGCCAGGCCTCCTTCCTGACGTCTCTGACGTCACATGAACCCGGCCTGCGTCCCGGGTCACGTGACGTCCGACGTCATTGAACAAGGACAGCAGCGGAGAAGGCAGAGTAGGAGCCGGGGGACAGGTAAGTAACAGTAGTTTTTTATGTTTTTATTCCCCCGGGTCTCCGATTATTATACTCTGGGGTCTGAAAAGACCCTAGAGTATAATAATTGTTGATGGGTGTCCACTATGGGGTATAATACTGTGTGCAGGGGCCACTATGGGGCATAATAGAACGCGCAGAAATGCGTAGGAGGGGTCGGTCGAGGTCTACGGTGTCGGGGGGGGGGGGGGTAGCCTATGTCAAAAGTTCGCCACGGGGCCCTGCCATTCCTAGTTACGCCACTGCCCGTTAGTTACCCCCCTGATAATATAGTCTATCTATCTTCTATCTATTTCCTATCTATCTATCTATCTATCTATCTATCTATCTATCTATCTATCTCCTATCTACCTATCTATCTATCTATCTATCTATCTATCTAACTCCTATCTATCTATCTATCTATCTATCTATCTAACTCCTATCTATCTATCTATCTATCTATCTATCTATCTATCATTTCTATGTGAAATTCCATAAAACTGCATCCAATAATAAAGGAAACTGTGAAGAATCTCTTTACCAACGTCACATAAACTGATTAAGGGAAAGTCACTTATAGTAAATCATCGGTAACATTTGTGAATATTCTGAATTTACCTGCTGGGAATTTCTAGATTTCTGAGATTTCACAGCTGATGTGTTGTTACAATGCATGTCGTGTATTATGCTCTAGTGCACACAGGACTAGACTGGTTACAATTGTAACAAACCCTCAGATATGAGAAGTATTAGGTGTTTTTTTTTAACTGTGAGCAGGAAACACAACGTATAACATTAGGTTTGTGAACTTCCCATCATGCAATGCTAAAAGTCTATTTATAAGGTGGGGAGACATTTGTAAGCATGTGTATGAGTTATTGGACACGTCAAGCACATTTGTGGCATTCTGACCTCTCAAAAAATGTCAAAACTGCAGCGTGTAATACTTAGAATGCGTATCTATGAAAAACCAGATTCCCTAAAGGACTTTCTAAGAAATGTTTAACCAAAAATGGAATATGTGTTAAGTTTTTCTGAGAAACATATTTTTTAAGAGTTTTTGATTCATATCTAAAAAAAAACTACAATGTCTAGCAATTTTCACTCTGTCCACTAAGCCTAATAGCGTCCTTACACTTGCTAATTATGTAGGGGGTTTCTTTGCAGCAGTTAACTCATTTACATCACAGACAGGATTACAATAGAAGATAACGCCACTATAGATAACACTCCTGGGCCTGGTTGTTCTGCACCTCATGTGACCCAATTCCTGGAATAATCCCATTATGGAAAATGATCTCTTTTCCCCCTAAATTTACATATAACCCAGACTGTCACTATCCAAAATCTCTGCACTCACTGCACAACCTGCAGGATTTATTGGGATATTCAAAGTGAACACAATAAAAAGGGGAAACCAATAAACAGTCAACAAGTCTGAACAAGAATGTAAAGATACAATGAATAGTAACGATGATCTGTATATTGGTATTATTACACCTCCGGCACAGCAGATATAAATAGCTATTGTAAAAGTATTTTACTGACTGATATAATACACGTGTACTACATTGAAAGCATAGGGAAAAAGCCTCCCATTGATTTCAAAGGGGAGCGCACGTATGCCGGCTCCCATTCAAGTCAATGGGAGCAGCTTTTTACGCGCTCATTCTGAACGTCTTTTTACGATCAGAATGAGCGCAGCGTAACATCGTGTGAATGCTACCTAATACTACTCCTATGTACAAGAATATAACTACTATAATACTGCTCCTATGTACAAGAATATAACTACTATAATACTGCTCCTATGTACAAGAATATAACTACTATAATACTGCTCCTATGTACAAGAATATAACTACTATAATACTACCTCCTATGTACAAGAATATAACTACTATAATACTACTCCTATGTACAAGAATATAACTACTATAATACTACTCCTATGTACAAGAATATAACTACTATAATACTGCTCCTATGTACAAGAATATAACTACTATAATACTACCTCCTATGTACAAGAATATAACTACTATAATACTGCTCCTATGTACAAGAATATAACTACTATAATACTACCTCCTATGTACAAGAATATAACTACTATAATACTACTCCTATGTACAAGAATATAACTACTATAATACTACCTCCTATGTACAAGAATATAACTACTATAATACTACCTCCTATGTACAAGAATATAACTACTATAATACTGCTCCTATGTACAAGAATATAACTACTATAATACTACCTCCTATGTACAAGAATATAACTACTATAATACTACTCCTATGTACAAGAATATAACTACTATAATACTACTCCTATGTACAAGAATATAACTACTATAATACTGCTCCTATGTACAAGAATATAACTACTATAATACTACCTCCTATGTACAAGAATATAACTACTATAATACTACTCCTATGTACAAGAATATAACTACTATAATACTACTCCTATGTACAAGAATATAACTACTATAATACTGCTCCTATGTACAAGAATATAACTACTATAATACTACCTCCTATGTACAAGAATATAACTACTATAATACTACCTCCTATGTACAAGAATATAACTACTATAATACTGCTCCTATGTACAAGAATATAACTACTATAATACTACTCCTATGTACAAGAATATAACTACTATAATACTACTCCTATGTGCAAGAATATAACTACTATAATACTACTCCTATGTACAAGAATATAACTACTATAATACTACTCCTATGTGCAAGAATATAACTACTATAATACTACCTCCTATGTACAAGAATATAACTACTATAATACTACTCCTATGTACAAGAATATAACTACTATAATACTACTCCTATGTACAAGAATATAACTACTATAATACTACTCCTATGTACAAGAATATAACTACTATAATACTACTCCTATGTACAAGTATATAACTACTATAATACTACTCCCTTTGTATTGCTATATATAGTACAAAGATGAAACAAAGCCCTTTCTGTTACAAGTAAAGATGTCATATAAATAGTCTGCGGTTTTATGGGCCAGCACATCTCTGTTATTATGGAGTTAAGTGGCCGTCTTTGGTCATATTCCTAGAGCTGCCTGTATGGAGACCCCCTGGTGCAGAGCTGTACGCTCGCTGTATATACAGTACAGTGCAGGCGGAGTACAGACTGTCGCTGCGCTGGTTCACTAGTGGATTGTGTGTGCACAGCTACAATGGAAAATTAAGGGTTCCATTTTCCTGTTTCAAACGAGTGTTTCCCCTTGGGGTCATAAACCACTTCCCCCAGAGCATTACGAGCGCAGCAAACAGAAAGACACGCTGAGTATTTCCCTTCATAATGGTGTGTTTGGTGACCGAGCTCCGCCGGGTCTATAATCACTGGAAAATCAACCTGTCAGCCCAAAAATTTGAATATTCATAAAATACTCATTTTCATCCATTTTTCTCAGAAGTCTATCATTGTGCTTTTATCCAAGTGCCATATAAAGTGTAAGGTTCTTTACTAAGATTAGAAAAACACATCTGCTTTATTCCCGCAACAGCGCTACTCTTGTCCATAGGATGAGTCTGGTACTGCAGCTTAACCCGAGTTACTTGTATGGGCTAAACTGTAATGCCAAATACATTCTATACACAGTGGCTCCGAGGCGGCCATCCTACTTGGGCCCCTGGAGTCTTAGGGGGCCAAATCCTCTCTATGAGGATTCCAGTATCCTCGATAGGGGATTCTTATTTTCATGCCCAACATGTGACATTTGACAATGGGGATGGGTTCCACTAGTCATGTGACACATCGTCTGCAGCCTTCTATCATGGATATGGGGGTCATAAAAAGTGATTTTGCATCAAACTTAACCACAAATATGATGTCATCAGGAGATTATAGTGGGCATACTCTGTGCTGGGAGAGGGAGGAGCTGAGCTATCCCCATCACCTATCGTTATTGGTGTATCCTGTGTTATCTGCCACATTCATGGAATACTAGATATGGGGATAGTGAGATGACCTCTGACCTTGCCATTAGTGCTGTTAGTTTCATCACCCAATATGCTAATTAGGCTCTCTACTGTAAATTGGGCGGTCCTTGGCTGGAGTAAATAGTCTTGGACCAACTACCTAACAGTATGGAAAGAGTATGCAAATCTGTCTTCCATGATGTAATTAGGAAGTCACAGTGGAGCGCTAATGGCTTAATAAGACTCCACATACCTAAATGGTGGTCTCTCCCTATGGAGGGGCGATATCCCCCTAACCCCTGACAGTAGTGAGTCTTATTAGTATATTGGGTGCTGCAGAAAATAACACTAAGTGCTCGGGAAAAGAGAGGGCTAGAGGAAAGAAAAGAATGGAAAGAGCTGGAGGTGGTGAGAGGTCCCCTTTAATAATAGTGGTACATGAAGATAGATAGATATGAGATAGATAGATAGATATGAGAGAGATAGATATGAGAGAGATAGATAGATAGATAGATAGATAGATAGATAGATAGATAGATAGATAGGAGATAGATAGATAGATAGATAGATAGATAGATAGATAGATAGATAGGAGATAGATAGATAGGAGATAGATAGATAGATAGATAGATAGGAGATAGATAGATAGATAGATAGATAGATAGATAGATAGGAGATAGATAGATAGATAGATAGATAGATAGATAAGAGATAGATAATTTTACTTAGAGCACTTTATACAATATATTTTAAAGAAGGCGACATGTTGACTCCTGTCGGACAGATTTCCTTTACACACTGTCACTACGTGCAAGGGAAGTCGTCTGGGGTATGGCATACACTACAATGAAGGACCGCTCCTACTGAGGGTTGGCAGGAAAGCAGCACCCACTACTTGGCCATATATATATGCGGACACCAAACAGGAGATAGATCAGGGAATTTGCTATCTATCTATCTATCTATCTATCTATCTATCTATCTTCTATCTATCTATCTATCTATCTATCTATCTCCTATCTATCTATCTATCTATCTCCTATCTATCTATCTATCTATCTATCTATCTTCTATCTATCTATCTATCTATCTATCTATCTATCTATCTATCTATCTCCTATCTATCTATCTATCTATCTATCTATCTATCTCTTATCTATCTATATCTATCTCCTATCTATCTATCTATCTATCTATCTATCTATCTATCTATCTATCTATCTATCTATCTATCTCCTATCCATCTATCTATCTCCTATCTATCTATCTCCTATCTATCTATCTATCTATCTATCTATCTATCTATCTATCTCCTATCTATCTATCTATCTATCTATCTATCTATCTCCTATCTATCTATCTCCTATCTATCTATCTATCTATCTATCTATCTATCTATCTATCTCCTATCTATCTATCTATCTATCTATCTCCTATCTATCTATCTATCTATCTATCTATCTATCTATCTATCTCCTATCTATCTATCTATCTATCTATCTATCTTCTATCTATCTATCTTCTATCTATCTATCTATCTATCTATCTATCTATCTCCTATCTATCTATCTATCTATCTATCTATCTATCTCTTATCTATCTATCTATCTATCTATCTATCTATCTCCTATCTATCTATCTATCTATCTATCTATCTATCTCCTATCTATCTATCTTCTATCTATCTATCTATCTATCTATCTATCTATCTATCTCCTATCTATCTATCTATCTATCTCTTATCTATCTATCTATCTATCTATCTCTTATCTATCTATCTATCTATCTATCTATCTTCTATCTATCTATCTATCTATCTATCTATCTATCTATCTATCTATCTCCTATCTATGATATTACCATACACATAATTACCCAGCAATCTTCTTGTTTCCATGGGAGACTGAAATGCAGAAGACCAAGGCGACCTTTGTATTACTTGGGTGGAAAATATAAAGGGTTACACACGAACTGCATCTTCCCATATCATGACTGTGCAATGACACTGTGAAGCCTGCAATCTTTCCGCTCTCAGCGGATAATTCCATTGTAAGAAAACACGTAAAAAGATTCTATTGAAGGAGAAAAATTTTGTGTACATATCCTTCTTTAATTCTATTTGATAGATAGGTATGAGATGGATGGATGGATAGATAGATAGGAGATAGATAGATAGGAGATAGATAGATAGATAGATGATAGATAGATAGATAGATAGATAGATAGATAGATAGATAGATAGATAGGAGATAGATAGATAGATAGATAGATAGATAGATAGGAGATAGATAGATAGATAGATAGATAGGAGATAGATAGATAGATAGATAGATAGATATGGTAGATAGATAGGAGATAGATGATAGATAGATAGATAGATAGATAGATAGATAGATAGATAGATAGATAGATAGATAGATATGGTAGATATTCTTCAGGTTGTTGCACAGTCTGGGTAACCCCGCTGGAGTCTCCTCTGGCATTAGACTGATATCTAGAAATAGTTGGAGGAAGTCAGCATCTCTCCCAGTTCTTGTACTCCATCCAGCAGACTGTTGACATAAAATGTGACCAGAGATTAATATAAAGGAAACGCTGGCCTCATAGTTTACAATGTGCAGAAGGTTTTTCTCTTTTGTCTAGCTGAATCTCAACAGATAAAGTTTTATCACAAGAAAGGATAAATCCGGGCAGGTCTGGACTGTGTTATCATGTCAGGCCGACTAACACAGAGAAAATCCTGAATTCACTTGAGTTCTGTCATTGTCTGTTTATCTATGTCATATCTATCTATCTATCTATCTATCTATCTATCTATCTATCTATCTATCTATCTATCTATCTATCTACAGTCATGGCCAAAAGTTTTGAGAATGACACAAATCTTCTATTGTCACATGATCTGCTCCCTCTGGTTTTTCTGTGTGTTTGTCAGATGTTTTTATCACATACAGAAATATAATTGCAATCATATTATGAGTAACAAAAGCTTATACTGACAGTTAGAATGAGTTAATGCAGCAAGGCAATATTTGCAGTGTTGACCCTTCTTCTTCAGGACCTCTGCAATTCTCCCTGGCAGCTCTCAATCAACTTCTGGACCAAATCCTGACTGATAGCCGTCCATTCTTGCACAATCAATGCTTGCATTTTGTCAGAATTTGTAGGTTTTTGTTTGTCCACCCGTCTCTTGATGATTGACCACAAGTTCTCAATGGGATTAAGATCTGGGGAGTTTCCAGGCCATGGACCCAAAATCTCTCTGTTTTGTTCCCTGAGCCATTTAGTTATCACCTTTGCTTTATGGCAAGGTGCTCCATCATGCTGGAAAAGGCATTGTTGATGGCCAGACTGCTCTTGGACGGTTGGGAGAAGTTGATCTTGGAGGACATTCTGGTCCCATTCTTTATTCATGGCTGTGTTTTTAGGCAAGACTGTGAGAGAGCCGACTCCCTTGGCTGAGAAGCCACCCCACACATGAATGGTTTCAGGATGCTTTACAGTTGGCATGAGACAAGACTGGTGGTAGTGCTCACCTCGTCTTCTCCGAATAAGCTGTTTTCCAGATGTCCCAAACAATCGAAAAGGGGATTCATCAGAGAAAATGACTTTACCCCAGTCCTCAGCAGTCCATTCCCTGTACCTTTTGCAGAATATCAGTCTGTCCCTGATGTTTTTTCTGGAGAGAAGTGGCTTCTTTGCTGCCCTCCTTGAGACCAGGCCTTGCTCCAAGAGTTTCCACCTCACAGTGCGTGCAGATGCACTCACACCTGCCTGCTGCCATTCCTGAGCAAGCTCTGCACTGCTGGTAGCCCGATCCCGCAGCTGAAACACTTTTAAGAGACGGTCCTTGGACTTGCTGGTCTTTCTTGGGCGCCCTGGAGCCTTTTTGCCAACAATGGAACCTCTCTCCTTGAAGTTCTTGATGATGCGATAGATTGTTGACTGAGGTGCAATCTTTCTAGCTGCGATACTCTTCCCTGTTAGGCCATTTTTGTGCAGTGCAATGATGACTGCAAGTGTTTCTTTAGAGATAACCATGGTTAACAGAAGAGAAACAATGATGCCAAGCACCAGCCTCCTTTTAAAGTGTCCAGTGGTGTCATTCTTACTTAATCATGACAGATTGCTCTCCAGCCCTGTCCTCATCAACATCCACACCTGTGGTAATGGAGCAATCACTGAAGCGATGTTAGCTGGTCCTTTTAAGGCAGGGCTGCAATGATGTTGAAATGTGTTTTGGGGGATAAAGTTCATTTTCTAGGCAAATATTGACTTTGCAAGTAATTGCTGTTAAGCTGATCACTCTTTATAACATTCTGGAGTGTATGCAAATTGCCATTAGGAAAACTGAAGTAGTAGACTTTGTAAAAATTAATATTTGTATCATTCTCAAAACTTTTGGCCATGACTGTATCTCATATCTATCTATCTAACTCATATCTATCTATCTATCTATCTATCTATCTATCTATCTATCTATCTATCTATCATTCTCCTATCTATCTATCTATCTCCTATCTATCTCCTATCTATCTATCTATCTATCTATCTATCTATCTCCTATCTATCTATCTATCTATCTATCTATCTATCTATCATTCTCCTATCTATCTATCTATCTATCTATCTATCTCCTATCTATCTATCTATCTATCTATCTATCTATCTATCTATCATTCTCCTATCTATCTATCTATCTATCTATCTATCTATCTATCTATCTCCTATCTATCTATCATCTATCTATCTATCTATCTATCTATCTATCTATCTATCTATCTAATCCTACTGGGTATATATCATATCACAAGTGATTTCTTTGACTATTATTAAGATAAGATGAAGCTGCGTCCATATTGGTCAGTCACAGATTATACGCACGTGTTTTCTAATTCGCCTGCGGTCACTGCCTCTACGGCGCAGAACTGCGCCCTGTTTTCTGTTGACAGTAGTGTGAACACAGTCTTAGGCTACAGAATTTGCATCTAATTTTTAGGTGGATTTCACGCAGATTCGGCTCTACATGTGGGACATAAAGCTTTCATGTGAGTTCCATTATCGGAGTATCAGACTCTTTGGATTACCGGAATATTAGCTACAAGTTTTCACCTAGGAGCGCATGAAGAGCAGACTCGCCGCCATCACTCAAACGTCTCCCATGTTATTGGAAATTTGCGGAGAAGATAAATATTAACGTTGACTTTGATGTTGATGGAAATTCCATTTTTGCGGCCGATGAAGTTGTCATTTGTTAAACATTCGCCTTCGAAAGTTCCTCGTGAAAATCCTCCCGACCTCGGAGCCGCTCTGACATTTCTGACTTCATAAAACAACATTTGATCAAGCAGAAAATTCCCTCTGAAGGCTCCGAGTCGGAACGCGCTCCATATTTGTTAAATAAATTTGACATTAACTAAAAAAAAAGAACTTTGACAGAAAATCAACACTTATTTTTTTGCAGACTCAGCAAAGCGGACGAATCCAAGTGCTGCAACGAGTAACACTCCTGCTGTATTTTTCCTAGGATATACAGGATGGAAATTTGTATAAGGTCTCATTTGTTCCTAGAGCCAAAACGCCTGTGATTCAACTTTCCGTCAGCCCTGAAACCAGTGTCACCAGAACCAGCATATCACCCCAGTCCTGCAGATAGATAGGTTAGTGTCACCAGAACCAGCATATCACCCCAGTCCTGCAGATAGATAGGTTAGTGTCACCAGACCCAGCATATCACCCCAGCCCTGCAGATAGATAGGTTACTGTCACCAGAACCAGCATATCACCCCAGCCCTGCAGATAGATAGGTTACTGTCACCAGACCCAGTATATCACCCCAGTCCTGCAGATAGATAGGTTACTGTCACCAGAACCAGCATATCACCCCAGCCCTGCAGATAGATAGGTTAGTGTCACCAGACCCAGCATATCACCCCAGCCCTGCAGATAGATAGGTTAGTGTCACCAGACCCCAGCATATCACCACAGCCCTGTAGATAGATAGGTTAGGGTCACCAGAACCAGCATATCACCACAGCCCTGTAGATAGATAGGTTAGTGTCACCAGACCCAGCATATCACCCCAGCCCTGCAGATAGATAGGTTAGTGTCACCAGACCCCAGCCTATCACCACAGCCCTGTAGATAGATAGGTTAGGGTCACCAGAACCAGCATATCACCACAGCCCTGTAGATAGATAGGTTAGTGTCACCAGAACCAGCATATCACCCCAGCCCTGCAGATAGATAGGTTAGTGTCACCAGGACCAGCATATCACCCCAGCCCTGCAGATAGATAGGTTACTGTCACCAGACCCAGCATATCACCCCAGCCCTGCAGATAGATAGGTTAGTGTCACCAGACCCAGCATATCACCCCAGCCCTGCAGATAGATAGGTTAGTGTCACCAGACCCAGCATATCACCCCAGCCCTGCAGATAGATAGGTTAGTGTCACCAGACCCAGCATATCACCCCAGCCCTGCAGATAGATAGGTTAGTGTCACCAGACCCCAGCATATCACCACAGCCCTGTAGATAGATAGGTTAGGGTCACCAGAACCAGCATATCACCACAGCCCTGTAGATAGATAGGTTAGTGTCACCAGAACCAGCATATCACCCCAGCCCTGCAGATAGATAGGTTAGTGTCACCAGGACCAGCATATCACCCCAGCCCTGCAGATAGATAGGTTACTGTCACCAGACCCAGCATATCACCCCAGCCCTGCAGATAGATAGGTTAGTGTCACCAGACCCAGCATATCACCCCAGCCCTGCAGATAGATAGGTTAGTGTCACCAGGACCAGCATATCACCCCAGCCCTGCAGATAGATAGGTTACTGTCACCAGACCCAGCATATCACCCCAGCCCTGCAGATAGATAGGTTAGTGTCACCAGACCCAGCATATCACCCCAGCCCTGCAGATAGATAGGTTAGTGTCACCAGACCCAGCATATCACCCCAGCCCTGCAGATAGATAGGTTAGTGTCACCAGACCCCAGCATATCACCACAGCCCTGTAGATAGATAGGTTAGTGTCACCAGAACCAGCATATCACCCCAGTCCTGCAGATAGATAGGTTAGTGTCACCAGCCCTGCAGATAGATATGTTAGTGTCACCAGAACCAGCATATCACTCTATTGAAACATTCTATTTCTCCAAAGTGCTAGTAAATCCACAATGTAGTGTGTTTAAGGCCTTAGACTTTGTTCACAAAGAAATGGTAGGGATTTGCCCAAATTTGGGCAACAAGAATATTTGGATCCCCATTAAGTTCACCTGTCTACCTGAATCTAAGAACAGCCCTTGTGGAAACTGTAATGACAGCCATAGAGTTTGCCACCCAGCTTTCCAAGAAACAGAAGAGGTTTCAACTGGGGATTTTCAGATTTTAGTGTAGAAATTCTTGTAATTCATCACATCTAGGGTAGAAATCCTCATTGTCAGGAGTTCTCCCTGATCCCCCTCCCAGTAGTTGTGAAGCTCATGAAATATGGATGTGTTGACAGATGTAGCATAGGATGGAAAAGTAAACTGAGGCTTAGCTAAACAAGTGTGCTTTGTACGGGGCTGGCAAACATTGCTGCTATTTATAAAATCAGGGCCCTGACACAAAGCAAACGCTGTTGGTGAGTGCGTGATGACCAATGGGAGTTCCCTTTTATTAATCGCCATACGAGGCGCCAACCGCGGTGACACAAGAGAGTGACAATGGCTCTCAGCCGCTGCGCTCATTCCTTCGTCATTGTGGAAAATAAAAGGAGAAAAACGCATTATTTATTCTCGGAAATGAATTATTGATATGGTCATGAAAGGGGCCACATGTCGCATAAAAGTGACCTCCGCCCTCCACAAATAACTCCAGAACCAACAACCAGAGCGGAATCTATTTTTATAATTCTATTTTTTATCAATATTCTGAAAATATATTTAATATAATATGAAATAGCGTTGGAATATGGATATTGATTATTATTGATATTGATCCAACAAATGAATACCAATATGACAATAACATAGTAATGGGTTGTTTAGTTTAGAAAACTGATATGTTATTAGGGTATTTTGGGATAATAAAGGGTAAAGGGTCCTCTCCTCAGGATCCTCATCTATGGCCCAGAGCAAAGATCAGCTGCAAAGAACATCTCTCACTCTGGAGGACCCTACATGTCCATGGATTACATAGACAGACCATTGATTCCATTGAGAATGGTGCAATGCCTTGTTTGTCCTGTGGTGGTGCTATAAGGAAAATGAGCACCTGCTTCTCCCTGATCATAGGTGATCACAGCGATCAGCTTATCTTTATAAAAACAATATGACAATACTATTGTAACGGGCTGTGTAGCTTAGAAAACTGATATGTTATTAGGGTATTTTGGGTTAATAAAGGGTAAAGGGTCCTCTCCTCAGGATCCTTATTTATGACCCAGAGCAGAGATCAGCTACAAAGAGCATCTCTCACTCTGGAGGACCCTACATGTCCATGGATTACATAGACAAACCATTGATTCCAATAGGAATGGTGCAATGCTTTTTTTGTCCTGTGGTGGTGCTGTGCAAAAAATGAACATCTGCTTCTCCCCTGATCATAGGCGATCAAAGCGATCGGTTTATGCTAATAATACCAATTTGACTATACTATGATCATGGGCTGTCTAGTTTAGAATACTGATATGTTTTATGGTATTTTGGGTTCTCTGACACATCAATGACTTATCCTAGTGTTATATGCCCAAAACGCGTGGGAAGGCTTTGCCTTTAAGCATATTCTGTGTTGGCTTCTAAATTTTTGTTGTTGAAAGTGGGCATGGGAACTAGTGGAGCCTAATTTCTGATGGACAAGGTTGCCTGATGGCGCCAAATTTATAATGGTCTTATAGGCCATTTTGGGAAGATTCTCACAGACTCTCCCGTCCTTCATGATTTATGCGCTCAACTGTTTTTTTTTTTTGTTTTTTTTTTAATTATATTGATATCTGTTTTGTCAGGAGTCAAGGAGGGTTAATTCCTTTGCTGCAGGTTACATTGTGTTCCAGGAAGGAGCCGCTGAGCATGGTCACAACCTGTCCAGGCTTGTATTGAATAGCTCATGTAATACACAACGGAGGAGGGGAAGGGCAAAAACTACAATAATCATTGTGATGATCATAGTGAAGTCTTTTCTTATCTGTTTTTGTTCTTCACCTGCGGACGGGCGGAATGGTCTCTCAGGGAAACCCTGCAGGAGATTAAGTGAGCGCTGGCAGCAATGGAAAATTCAACAAGCATTTGTTCTGCTATGTAAAGGCCAGAGTAAATAGACAGAGGCCTGTAGAGCGCGGCTGGAAGGGTTCTCCTCCACCGCCCGGGGTGATGGCTGAGATGTTTATTAAATTAACACTTGACTAAAGCAAAGTTACACAATGCACTCCACGCTTGAGGTCCTTGGTGCTCGAAGGGTGAGGACGGTAGGGTAAGCGGTTATGTAAGTGGTTACATAGGTGGATTAATAGTGATGGATGACGAGTTCTTCAAGGAACAGATCACGAATACGGACATAGCGTTAAGTTTCGTGAAGGAAATGTATATCACAAGAATAAATATTTAAAGTACAATCCTCAATATCGATATGACACCACCGAGAAGGAAG
Source organism: Leptodactylus fuscus (assembly GCF_031893055.1). NCBI lineage: Eukaryota > Metazoa > Chordata > Amphibia > Anura > Leptodactylidae > Leptodactylus > Leptodactylus fuscus. Next base: position 21,625,896 of record NC_134267.1, on the reverse strand, counting down.
AGACTTAGAGCTGTGGAAATCCCAGGATGGAGAGTCAAGTTACCGATATGATATCAAAATATTCAGTATGGAGTATGAGCACCCCCAGCACTTACACCCCTTGGCGTATGATCAATGAGGGTATTAATGGTTGTCAGGAATGTTCTGTCACACTGAATGTACCAAGTCATCAGGATTGGCCGCTGACAGCTCCTGTACAATGGCCGACCAGTGACGTCCCATATGAGCTCGATAGGAGACAAGTCATCAACTCATCACTGAGGAGGATAGACCTCCATTCCAGGACCCATCACTGAAGAGGATAGACCTCCATTCCAGGACCCATCACTGAAGAGGATAGACCCCCATTCCAGGACCCATCACTGAAGAGGATAGACCTCCATTCCAGGACCCATCACTGAAGAGGATAGACCTCCATTCCAGGACCCTTCACTGAAGAGGATAGACCTCCATTCCAGGACCCATCACTGAAGAGGACAGATCTCCATTTCAGGACCCATCACTGAAGAGGATAGACCTCCATTCCAGGACCCATCACTGAAGAGGATAGACCTCCATTCCAGGACTCACCACTAAAGAGGATAGACCTCCATTCCAGGACTCATCATTAAAGAGGATAGACCTCGATTCCAGGACTCACCACTAAAAATGATAGACCTCCATTCCAAGACACATCACTGAAGAGGATAGACCTCCATTCCAAGACACATCAATGAAGAGGATAGACCTCCATTTCAAGACACATCACTGAAGAGGATAGACCTCCATTCCAGGACTCACCACTAAAGAGGATAGACCTCCATTCCAGGACTCACCATTAAAGAGGATAGACCTCCATTCCAGGACTCACTACTAAAAATGATAGATCTCCATTCCAAGACACATCACTGAAGAGGATAGACCTCCATTTCAAGACACATCACTGAAGAGGATAGACCTCCATTTCAAGACACAACACTGAAGAGGAGAGACCTCCATTCCAGGACTCATCACTGAAGAGGATAGACCTCCATTCCAGGACTCCTCACTGAAGAGGATAGACCTCCATTCCAAGACACATCTCTGAAGAGGATAGACCTCCATTCCAGGACTCATCACTGAAGAGGATAGACCTCCATTCCAGGACTCATCACTGAAGAGGATAGACCTCCATTCCAAGACCCATCACTGAAGAGGATAGACCTCCATTTCAAGACACATCACTGAAGAGGATAGACCTCCATTCCAAGACCCATCACTGAAGAGGATAGACCTCCGTTGCAGACCTTAGCAACACTAGCTGCTTCTAGGACTTGTATAGCCTTATCCTTCTTGGTCTTGTAATTTCAATCTTGCGGAGTGTATTTTTAACTTTTTTATATATATATATATATATATATATATATATATATATATATATATACACTCACCGGCCACTTTATTAGGTACACCATGCTAGTAACGGGTTGGACCCCCTTTTGCCTTCAGAACTGCCTCAATTCTTCGTGGCATAGATTCAACAAGGTGCTGGAAGCATTCCTCAGAGATTTTGGTCCATATTGACATGATGGCATCACACAGTTGCCGCAGATTTGTCGGCTGCACATCCATGATGCGAATCTCCCGTTCCACCACATCCCAAAGATGCTCTATTGGATTGAGATCTGGTGACTGTGGAGGCCATTGGAGTACAGTGAACTCATTGTCATGTTCAAGAAACCAGTCTGAGATGATTCCAGCTTTATGACATGGCGCATTATCCTGCTGAAAGTAGCCATCAGATGTTGGGTACAATGTGGTCATAAAGGGATGGACATGGTCAGCAACAATACTCAGGTAGGCTTTGGCGTTGCAACGATGCTCAATTGGTACCAAGGGGCCCAAAGAGTGCCAAGAAAATATTCCCCACACCATGACACCACCACCACCAGCCTGAACCGTTGATACAAGGCAGGATGGATCCATGCTTTCATGTTGTTGACGCCAAATTCTGACCCTACCATCCGAATGTCGCAGCAGAAATCGAGACTCATCAGACCAGGCAACGTTTTTCCAATCTTCAATTGTCCAATTTCGATGAGCTTGTGCAAATTGTAGCCTCAGTTTCCTGTTCTTAGCTGAAAGGAGTGGCACCCGGTGTGGTCTTCTGCTGCTGTAGCCCATCTGCCTCAAAGTTCGACGTACTGTGCGTTCAGAGATGCTCTTCTGGCTACCTTGGTTGTAACGGGTGGCTATTTGAGTCACTGTTGCCTTTCTATCAGCTCGAAGCAGTCTGGCCATTCTCCTCTGACCTCTGGCATCAACAACGCATTTCCGCCCACAGAACTGCCGCTCACTGGATGTTTTTTCTTTTTCGGACCATTCTCTGTAAACCCTAGAGATGGTTGTGCGTGAAAATCCCAGTAGATCAGCAGTTTCTGAAATACTCAGACCAGCCCTTCTGGCACCAACAACCATGCCACGTTCAAAGGCACTCAAATCACCTTTCTTCCCCATACTGATGCTCGGTTTGAACTGCAGGAGATTGTCTTGACCATGTCTACATGCCTAAATGCACTGAGTTGCCGCCATGTGATTGGCTGATTAGAAATTAAGTGTTAACGAGCAGTTGGACAGGTGTACCTAATAAAGTGGCCGGTGAGTGTATATATATATATATATATATATATATATATATATACTAGCTGGTACCAGCGACTTCGTCTGCGGTGATTGTAGAAGTGGGTATATAGAGGCGGGGGTAAGGTTTTCGTACTGTGTATAAGGTATGGGATATGAAATGTAAGTTTGTATCTTGTTTTTGCTATAATTCAGAGAATACGTGAGACTTTTGTGTTGCAGTTACTTTGTATTTGAGCTGCTATATATACGGTGTTGTGAGAAACTCTACATAGTGACTTTGGGACAGAAGTATTTGAAGTTAACCCTTTCCCGCCGATGGCATTTTTTGATTTTCGTTTTTGACTCCCCTCCTTCTAAACCCCATAACTTTTTTATTTCTCCGCTCCCAGAGCCATATGAGGTCTTAATTTTTTCTGGGACTAATTTTTCTTCCTGATGCCACCATTATTTATGGGGTGGATTTGAAGAAAAAATGCATTTCTGCGACTTTCTTACGGGCTTTGGTTTTACGGCGTTCACTGTGCAACTAAAATGACATGTCCCCTGTATTCTGTGTTTCGTTACGATTCCGGGGATACCAAATTTATATGGTTTTATTTACATTTTGACCCCTTAAAAAAAATCCAAAACTGTGTTAAAAAATTATTTTTTGAAAAGTCGCCATATTCCGACAGCCATAACTTTTTTATACTTGCATGTACGGGGATGTATAGGGCGTCTTTTTTTGCGGCAACGGGTGTACTTTGTAGTTCTACCATTTTTGGGAAATGTTATTGCTTTGATCACTTTTTATTCAAATTTTTAGCAGAATCAAAACAGTGAAAAAATGGCAGTTTGGCACTTTTGACCATTTTTCCCGCTACGGCGTTTACCGACCAGGAAAAATATTTGTATAGCTTTGTAGAGCGGGCGATTTAGGACGCGCGGATACCTAACATGTATGTATTTCACAGTTTTTAACTACTTTTATATGTGTTTTAGGGAAAGGGGGGTTATTTGAATTTTTAATCCTTTTTATTTATTTTTTTATATTTTTTTTTACTTTTTTTAAACTTTTTTTTTTGCATTTATTAGACCGCCTAGGGGTATTGACATGGGTGGGCGGTGTCGCGGATTGTCAGAGTGGTGGTGGCAAACATGGCTGCTCCGGAGCGTTAAAGAGAACCTCCTGGAGTATCGTTAAGGTGAGGGGCAAAGTGGTAAAGTATATGTATATTGTGTGGGGTTAGGGGCGAGGCTGTAGAGGGCAATATGAATTTTGTGGCTTGCTATGGTCCAAAGTGTGTGAGATTGCAGAGATGGTGGTGTGAGTTTGGGTTTTGTGGGGGTCCTGGCACAAACGTATGTGCGCTATTGTGACGAAAAGTAGCCTATTGCGCAATCGAGTGTATTAACTATGTTTGTGGAAACTTTCAGCCAAATCGGTGGAGCAGTTTTTGTGTGATTGACCGCCAAACATCCGAACATCCAAAGGGTCCTGGGAAAAACGTATGTGCGCTATTGTGAGGAAAAGTAGCCTATTGCGCAATCGAGTGTAGGGACTATGTTTGTGGAAAATTTCAGCCAAATCGGGGTCCAAAGTGTGTGAGATTGCAGAGATAGTGGTGTGAGTTTGGGTTTTGTGGGGGTCCTGGCACAAACGTATGTGCGCTATTGTGACAAAAAGTAGCCTATTGTTTAATCGGGTGTATTAACTTTATTTGTGGAAAATTTCAGCCAAATCGGTGGAGCGGTTTTTCCGTGATTGAGGAACAAACATCCGAACATGCAAACATCCAAACACACAAACCCACAAACTTTCACATTTATAATATTAATAGGATATATATATATATATATATATATATATATATATATATATATATATATATATTTTATTTTTTTTTTAACGAAAATGGAAATGGTTCCATATACCTCATTCTGTACTACCACACCATAAGCACTACTTGTGCTGCTATATGGTGCACCATACAGCAATATATTCTGGAAATATTATCTTCTAAAGGTTATAATTATAACCTGGTGTCTGATGGAATTTCTGTTATTTATTGTCAGGTACATGGGCTTACAGTATGGACTGATAGAAGTCTATGAGTGACTCCATATAACTCAGAGCGGTAATATGTTTGTGTATATGGCAATAAAGGATTCAGAGCATATATGTACAGTTTCTAGGACAGATAGTTATATCAGTTTCATAGTGATGTGATTCCAGGAATGATATTTTTATATAGATATAATTGATTTATTTCTATATTTATCATTATCTTCCTGGTTACCGCGGCAATACTCTACAACTAGCTAATTAAAAAAATAACAAAAAAATTTTCCTTTTTATTCCCCCCCTTCTCACTGCTGACATTTATTGATTTACATTACAAATGTGATCCATTCTTAATACCCGGACTAAGGCCAGGTGGCATATCCAACCAAGGAACATTTGTTCTGCTCCCTGCAAGTCCTGGCATTAGTATGCGACATCTGGTATCAACACAACCCAGAATATAACAGCAGATCTGTAATGTAACAGCTCCAGAACCCTATATATATAATATACGGTATACTATAGAACTATAGGAGGTTATACATAGGAGTAGTATTATAGTAGTTATATTCTTGTACATAGGAGGTAGTATTATAGTAGTTATATTCTTGTACATAGGAGCAGTATTATAGTAGTTATATTCTTGTACATAGGAGTAGTATTATAGTAGTTATATTCTTGTACGTAGGGAGGTAGTATTATAGTAGTTATATTCTTGTACATAGGAGTAGTATTATAGTAGTTATATTCTTGTACGTAGGGAGGTAGTATTATAGTAGTTATATTCTTGTACATAGGGGCAGTATTATAGTAGTTATATTCTTGTACATAGGAGCAGTATTATAGTAGTTATATTCTTGTACATAGGAGGTAGTATTATAGTAGTTATATTCTTGTACATAGGAGGTAGTATTATAGTAGTTATATTCTTGTACATAGGAGCAGTATTATAGTAGTTATATTCTTGTACATAGGAGTAGTATTATAGTAGTTATATTCTTGTACGTAGGGAGGTAGTATTATAGTAGTTATATTCTTGTACATAGGGGCAGTATTATAGTAGTTATATTCTTGTACATAGGAGCAGTATTATAGTAGTTATATTCTTGTACATAGGAGCAGTATTATAGTAGTTATATTCTTGTACATAGGGGGCAGTATTATAGTAGTTATATTCTTGTACATAGGAGCAGTATTATAGTAGTTATATTCTTGTACATAGGAGTAGTATTATAGTAGTTATATTCTTGTACATAGGAGCAGTATTATAGTAGTTATATTCTTGTACATAGGAGGTAGTATTATAGTAGTTATATTCTTGTACGTAGGGAGGTAGTATTATAGTAGTTATATTCTTGTACATAGGAGCAGTATTATAGTAGTTATATTCTTGTACATAGGAGTAGTATTATAGTAGTTATATTCTTGTACGTAGGGAGGTAGTATTATAGTAGTTATATTCTTGTACATAGGGGCAGTATTATAGTAGTTATATTCTTGTACATAGGGGGCAGTATTATAGTAGTTATATTCTTGTACATAGGAGCAGTATTATAGTAGTTATATTCTTGTACATAGGGGGCAGTATTATAGTAGTTATATTCTTGTACATAGGAGCAGTATTATAGTAGTTATATTCTTGTACATAGGAGCAGTATTACAGTAGTTATATTCTTGCACATAGGAGCAGTATTATAGTAGTTATATTGTACATAGGAGAAGTATTATAGTAGTTATATTCCTGTACATAGGAGCAGTATTACAGTAGTTATATTCTTGCACATAGGAGCAGTATTATAGTAGTTATATTCTTGTACATAGGAGCAGTATTATAGTAGTTATATTCTTGTACATAGGAGTAGTATTATAGTAGTTATATTCTTGTACATAGGAGCAGTGTTATAGTAGTTATATTCTTGTATATAGGAGTAGTATTATAGTAGTTATATTCTTGTACATTGGAGCAGTATTATAGTAGTTATATTCTTGTATATAGGAGTAGTATTATAGTAGTTATATTCTTGTACATAGGAGTAGTATTATAGTAGTTATATTCTTGTACATAGGAGCAGTATTATAGTAGTTATATTTTTGTATATAGGAGTAGTATTATAGTAGTTATATTCTTGTACATAGGAGCAGTATTATAGTAGTTATATTCTTGTAAATAGGAGTAGTATTATAGTAGTTATATTCTTGTACATAGGAGCAGTATTATAGTAGTTATATTCTTGTATATAGGAGTAGTATTATAGTAGTTATATTCTTGTACATAGGAGTAGTATTATAGTAGTTATATTCTTGTACATAGGAGCAGTATTATAGTAGTTATATTCTTGTACATAGGAGCAGTATTATAGTAGTTATATTCTTGTAAATAGGAGTAGTATTATAGTAGTTATATTCTTGTACATAGGAGCAGTATTATAGTAGTTATATTCTTGTACATAGGAGCAGTATTATAGTAGTTATATTCTTGTACATAGGAGCAGTGTTATAGTAGTTATATTCTTGTATATAGGAGCAGTATTATAGTAGTTATATTCTTGTACATAGGAGCAGTGTTATAGTAGTTATATTCTTGTATATAGGAGTAGTATTATAGTAGTTATATTCTTGTACATAGGAGCAGTATTATAGTAGTTATATTCTTGTACATAGGAGCAGTGTTATAGTAGTTATATTCTTGTATATAGGAGTAGTATTATAGTAGTTATATTCTTGTATATAGGAGTAGTATTATAGTAGTTATATTCTTGTACATAGGAGTAGTATTATAGTAGTTATATTCTTGTACATAGGAGCAGTATTATAGTAGTTATATTCTTGTATATAGGAGTAGTATTATAGTAGTTATATTCTTGTACATAGGAGGTAGTATTATGTAGATCAATGACATATATAGCAGTATTATAGTAATAGTTATAGTACTTGCCATGTACCATTTTTTTACTGTCAGCTACATCTTCCTTAGTGTATATCTCTTTGTACACACTGATATTAGCTCATTGCTTATAGCTTTTCTCCTTTACACACATTAGGTGGACATGTTACTTCTATGAACCATTTTCCGCTCTCTCTGTAACCACCTGATTCTCTTTTATAGACGCTTTTTCCACACTATTTCTGTCAGTATTTGTGGAGTGTTCTGAGAAAACATCTCCATGGGTGCATTTAACAAAGACATTCAGTAAATGTCAAAGGGTATGGGGGGTCATTTTAGGGTTTAGGCTTCTTGGTTCTATTTGTAGTTCCCAGCAAGAGGCAATAATACATTACAGATGTTCTTGTCTGGGTGGGGATTTTGGGAACTGGAACCCCCACTGAAATCCATTTTGAGTGGGGTCTCCTTCCCTATTTTGAATTCTGACGTGGTTGGTGGAGAGTTGGGAGGTTTCCATAACTCAGTACAATGAAGGGGGAAATCCACACTGATTCTGCTAATATGTATATAGAAATAGATATGTATATATAGGGGGATCTCAATCTGGAACACAAGTCCTTGATCTAAAAACCACCTTTATGAATATAAAACATCACATAAGTAAAATAACCATAATGATTGACTGCCTGAACAATACTCTTTCCTACTGGTGCCAGCGGATATTGCCCTATAAATATAGAGCGCCACCATCTGTCAGATGCTATTGTGTGCTATAGCCAATGGGCACCAACCCACAGTCCACACAGCCACTTAGTGCCACCACTACATACAGTGACATGGGAAGGGCTTATCTAAAGGGTTAAACTGCTCTAAATCTGGCCCCAGTATGTAACATGTAAATACAAGGACTTGCAACTCCCACAGATGATCTTTCCAACATGAGGCTCCACATCTTCCAGGAATCTCAGCCCTGGAAACAAAAGGTGCGGCCACTAAACAAAATGTTTAAACAACACCCAAGGACGACAATAGCTGCAAATTTGGCCATTGTGCAGAAATATCAGATTTAAGGTTAATGTCTCTGTAATCGCGGTCTTGGACGTCATCTTATTTTCCATTTAAGGGATCCCCCTGGACAGTGATGTGTAGTCACCGTGCAGTGGCTGTATGGTAGTAACACCAGTTACAGGGACACTACGTATAATTGAACATGTTAACCGTGAGGCCTGTGAGTAGGAACTTTGTTCTGTTCACAAATAAGACCTTTATACTGAAGACTAAACTTTTTATTGTATAAGTTGAACACTAACGGGGTGTCATCAGAACCCAACATGTCAGTCCAGCCCAGCGATAAGTTAGTATTACCAGAATCTGCATATCACCAGCCACACAGATAAATAGGTTAATGTCACCAGAACCAGCAACGTTGGGGTGATATGCTGGGTCTGGTGACAGTAACCTATCTATCTGCAGGGCTGGGGTGATATGCTGGGTCTGGTGATACTAACCTATCTATCTGTAGGGCTGGGGTGATATGCTGATTCTGGTGACAGTAACCCATCTATCTGCAGGGCTGGGGTGATATGCTGGTTCTGGTGACAGTAACCTATCTATCTGTAGGGCTGGGGTGATATGCTGGATCTGGTGACAATAACCTATCTATCTGCAGGGCTGAGTAATATGCTGGGTCTGGTGACACTAACCTATCTATCTGCAGGACTGGAGTAATATGCTGGGTCTGGTGACACTAACCTATCTATCTGCAGGGCTCAGGTGATATGCTGCGGTCTGGTGACACTAACCTATCTATCTGCAGAGCTGGGGTGATATGCTGGTTCTGGTGACAGTAACCTATCTATCTGCAGGGCTGGGGTGATATGCTGGTTCTGGTGACACTAACCTATCTATCTGCAGGGCTGGGGTAATATGCTGGGTCTGGTGACAGTAACCTATCTATCTGCAGGGCTGAGGTGATATGCTGGTTCTGGTGACACTAACCTATCTATCTGCAGGGCTGGGGTGATATGCTGGTTCTAGTGACAGTATCCTATCTATCTGCAGGGCTGGGGTGATATGCTGGTTCTGGTGACAGTAACCTATCTATCTGCAGGGCTGGGGTGATATGCTGGTTCTGGTGTCACTAACCTATCTATCTGTAGGGCTGGGGTGATATGCTGGGTCTGGTGACACTAACCTATCTATCTGCAGGGCTGGGGTGATATGCTGGGTCTGGTGACACTAACCTATCTATCTGCAGGGCTGGGGTGATGTGCTGGTGACAGTAACCTATCTATCTGCAGGGCTGGGGTGATGTGCTGGTTCTGGTGACACTAACCTATCTATCTGCAGGGCTGGGGTGATATGCTGGGTCTGGTGACACTAACCTATCTATCTGCAGGGCTGGGGTGATATGCTGGTTCTGGTGACAGTAACCTATCTATCTGCAGGATTGGGGTGATATGCTGGTTCTGGTGACACTCCCTTGAAGGCTGTATTTGTAATGTATTATATTTTGCTGTATATTGATGCATATTAGACATTTAATGTTTAGCCTGTATTTGATCATATGTTATATATTAGGTTTGTATTTTAGATTTCTCCATTGTTACTGTATATGATGTCACCTATACTTTATAATATGCTTTATACATTATATATTAGGGGATTTATAGGGCAGATTAACCCACTTGCACATTGTATTAGGACATGTATACTCTATATTAAGCTTTTTTGACCCTAGATTGGTTACCAAACACGACCTATACAGCTGTGTAGTATCCTAGTGTTGCGTTGTCACATCTGATATATCACATACGATGGCGTGGCCGCTCATTTCCCGCAGGCCGGGGGCTTCCACATTCCGTGCTGGGGAACAGTTCAATATTCCCAGCATGTTCTCCTACAAGATGCAGACCTTTGTTTCTCGGCTGTTGAACTTGGAAACAAGAACACTAAGATTTCTTTATTTGGCTCTTGGGAGACGTTAATGCCATTTTAGTAGATTCTCTCGCCTTGACGTTTTCTTCTGTAGGTTTTTACATATTCGGCGCTGCCCCGAGATATCAGTGTCTATAAGAACATTACATGTCATTTCTCACATATAAAGCGCACTATGGATTTAAAGGGATTCCAACTTCTCCACAGCGGTCGAACCTCCATCTGTCACAAAACCGGGGCCCCGCTGTGTGAATGGAGTGCTAATCTTACACTGTGTAATACTTTGTTTTCCCTGCGGAGGCAGTGCAGGGTAATTGCATACTTGTTGTTGGGGAAGGGGACAATACTGTACGATTCAGGTGACATTAACTCATGCTTTAGCAACGTGCGGCCATGGCTTAAACGTTCTGGAGAGTTCTTTGTATATTCTGTGACTTGATTCTTGATCTTCTGTACATGTTATATGCAGAGTTATACTTCCTTAATATAAGAGAATGATATTTACTGCTACTGTAAGTCATCCAAACTGGATTTAGTAACTCAGGGTAAAAATAGAAATTAAGGAACCATGTCTGGATTATAAATATATATATATTTTTTATAATTTCCATTGAGTCATAGATATTTTTACTACAGCCTCCTCTATCTATCTCCTATCTATCTATCTCCTATCTATCTATCTATCTATCTATCTATCTATCTATCTATCTATCATCTATCTATCTATCTATCTATTTGTCTGTCTATCTATCTCTCATATCTATCTCTCTCTCTCTCTCTCTCTCTCTCTCATATCTATCTATCTATCTATCTATCTATCTATCTCACATCTATCTATCTATCTATCTATCTATCTATCTATCTATCTATCTATCTATCATCTATCTATCTCATATCTATCTCTCTATCTATCTATCTATCTATCTATCTATCTCATATCTATCTCTCTATCTATCTATCTATCTATCTATCTATCTCTCTCATATCTATCTCTCTATCTATCTATCTATCTATCTATCTATCTATCTATCTCATATCTATCTCTCTATCTCTCTATCTATCTATCTATCTATCTATCTCTCTCATATCTATCTCTCTATCTATCTATCTATCTATCTCATATCTATTTCTCTATCTATCTCTCCATTTCAATAAATAATGAATGATCTAGATAATAAATAACATATATTACTATAGTAATAATAATAGAACTAATGGTAACAATAGGACATTCATCTCCAAACACAAATGTAACGTAAGATGTTCTTTTTACGTTGCAGAGCAAATCATGGAGGAAAATCAAGAACATGGTCCATTGGTCGCCCTTTGTTATGTCATTCAAGAAGAAATATCCATGGGTCCAGCTGGCAGGACATGCAGGTATCACAGAACAACATGTCGCCATCTTGTGGCCCGGATCTTGTGAAAATTTCAACTGTTTAAAAAATCAGACTAGTTGTTTCCATTTGGGCTGCAGGTTGAAAAGTTTGTGACCCTCCCTCCCTCCCGATTTCCCATAAGCTGACTGGTTTTGTGTCCTTGGACCTACAGGTAGTTTTAAGGCTGCGGCCAATGGTAAAATCCTGAAGAAGCATTGCGACTGCGAGCAGCGGTGCCTGAGCCAGTTGATGACCGACATCCTGAAGCCCTATGTACCCGCTTATCACGGAGATGTCCTGAAAGACGGGGAGAAATACAACCAGATGGAAGATCTGCTCTCAGACTTTGATAGCCCCTGTGTCATGGATTGTAAGATGGGTGTCAGGTGAGAATATTGCCTCAAGTCACGTGATTTTAAGTCATAAACCAATTCACATCCCAGACCAGAACCCCTAAATAAATACAGATCAAGACCCCCTAACTAATAAGGATCTCCTAAATGCATGCAGACTACCTAAATACATAGATGTCAAACCACAACCCAGAATGTAATGCAGACCCCAGACCAGACCCCTTAAACTAATACAGACCCCAGACCCACTAAATAAATACAGACCCTGTTTCCAAAATAAACACTGAAGCCAGGCCACGCCCCTCAGTAATACAGACCCCAGACCAGACCCCTTAAAGGGGCTCTATCAGCAAAATCATGCGTGAATAGCCTTTAAAAAGGCTATTCAGGCACCGCTAAAGTTATATTAAACTACTCCCCAGTTTTAAAATAATACCCTAAAAACGAATGTGATCTACTTACGCATCGTGCACGCTGGGCGGGCATTCAGGGTGCGCCGTCTTCTTCATCCACGCCTCCTCTTCCTCCGATGTCCTCCGGTCCCGTCCTTCTCTGGCGCTCGCGAACTGACATTGATAAAAAAAAATGGCCTGGGCGCATGCGCAGTAGCCGTAGCAGAAGCCGCATGCTACTGCGCATGCGCCCAGGCCATTTTCTTTTATCAATGTCAGTTCGCGAGCGCCGGAGGAGGACGGGACCAGAGGATATCGGAGGAAGAGGAGGCGTGGATGAAGAAGACGGCGCACGCTGATAGCCGCCCATCGTGCACGATGCGTAAGTAGAGCACATTCTTTTTTAGGTTATTATTTTAAAACTGGGGGATAGTTTAATAAAACATTTACGGTTCCTGAATAGCCTTTTTAAAGGCTATTCACGCATATGTGGGGCTCTATCAGCATGATAGAGCCCCTTTAAACTAATACAGACCCTAGTCCAGACCTAAAAACTCAAAGATTCTGAACCCACTAACCAATACAAACACCAGACCCCCTAAATAAATACAGACATCAGAGTTCACTCCCTAAATAAATACATGTTCTAGATCAGATCCCCATACTAATAGAGACCCCAGACCTCCTAAATAAATACCCAAGACTACTTCCTAAACTAATACAGACCATCAATACAAAAACAGACCCCAGACCAGGCTCCCTAAACAAAAACAAACCCCAGATCAGACCCCCTAAACAAAAACAAACCCCAGACCAGCCCCACCTAAACAAAAACAGACCCCAGACCAGACCCCCTAAACAAAAACAAACCCCAGACCAGCCCCACCTAAACAAAAACAGACCCCAGACCAGGCCCCCTAAACAAAAACAGACCCCAGACCAGGCCCCCTAAACAAAAACAGACCCCAGACCAGGCTCCCTAAACAAAAACAGACCCCAGACCAGGCTCCATAAACAAAAACAGACCCCAGACCAGGCTCCCTAAACAAAAACAGACCCCAGACCAGGCTCCATAAACAAAAACAGACCCCAGACCAGGCTCCATAAACAAAAACAGACCCCAGACCAGGCTCCCTAAACAAAAACAGACCCCAGACCAGGCTCCCTAAACAAAAACAGACCCCAGACCAGGCCCCCTAAACAAAAACAGACCCCAGACCAGGCTCCCTAAACAAAAACAGACCCCAGACCAGGCTCCATAAACAAAAACAGACCCCAGACCAGGCTCCATAAACAAAAACAGACCCCAGACCAGGCTCCCTAAACAAAAACAGACCCCAGACCAGGCTCCATAAACAAAAACAGACCCCAGACCAGGCTCCATAAACAAAAACAGACCCCAGACCAGGCTCCCTAAACAAAAACAGACCCCAGACCAGGCTCCCTAAACAAAAACAGACCCCAGACCAGACCCCCTAAACAAAAACAGACCCCAGACCAGGCTCCCTAAACAAAAACAGACCCCAGACCAGGCCCGCTAAACAAAAACAGACCCCAGACCAGGCTCCCTAAACAAAAACAGACCCCAGACCAGGCCCCCTAAACAAAAACAGACCCCAGACCAGGCTCCCTAAACAAAAACAGACCCCAGACCAGGCCCCCTAAACAAAAACAGACCCCAGACCAGGCTCCATAAACAAAAACAGACCCCAGACCAGGCTCCCTAAACAAAAACAGACCCCAGACCAGGCCCCCTAAACAAAAACAGACCCCAGACCAGGCTCCCTAAACAAAAACAGACCCCAGACCAGGCCCGCTAAACAAAAACAGACCCCAGACCAGGCTCCCTAAACAAAAACAGACCCCAGACCAGGCTCCCTAAACAAAAACAGTCCCCAGACCAGACCACTAAAGAAAAACAGACCCCAGACCAGGCCCCCTAAACAAAAAGAGACCCCAGACCAGCCCCCGAAACAAAAACAGACCCCAGACCAGGCCCCCTAAACAAAAACAGACCCCAGACCAGGCCCCCTAAACAAAAACAGACCCCAGACTTCCTTGATAGATACAAACCTGAGAGCAGAGCCCTACATAACTACAGATACCAAACCAACCCCCCTAAACTAATTTAGACCCAAGACCAGACCATCTGCAGTGGCATCCAGGAGACTTGGCAGAATTTTAGGGGGTCTGTTTGGTTTCCCCATAGTATAGGAGCCTTCTGATCATCTTAGGAGCCATGCCACTGCAGATCCGTCCTGTATGTACTATGGCGCTCGATGTATAGCTTGGTGGGGGTCCCCGTCGGTAATTATAGCGTCTGCAGGAATTGTTACGTAAGCGGTTTCCTCGTATTTCCTCCCATGCCCCCGAGCTGTGACTGCTCATTCCAGTTAAGTATTTTTTTTTATAAATTTACTTGGGTTGCAAAATAATCTGCAGTCTGGAAAAAGAATAATAATGTCGGATAATTCAGTGGTCGGGGAGAGTCAGAGGAACGCATCGAGGATGTGACAGCTGGTGACCACAGCGACAGAGCCGTCCAGCATCACAAGGGTTAAAGGAGCTGTCAAAAGCCAGATAGTGCGTGGGTGTGCGCTGTATATAGATGGAAGGAAGCCGGGCTACATGTGTCTATGCTGACAATGATAACTGCCCGGCAGCCACAGAGCCCCTGAAATACCCGATTGCAGCCAAGAAATTCAGATGACATTTGCGCTAGAAAAAAGCGTTTTACTTGGCGATGTTTGTTCAAATGTGGGTTATAAATAAATACTGGGATTCCGGCCGCCATAGTACGGTAGCAGTGGCCATAGTGCCCCCATAAGAGTGCTAGGCACCGTGTCCCTATACCAGTGACATAACCAAGTCTTCCACAGGGCCCTCACTACACTTACAACCACTGAGATCCTGTATTAATACAGCGCCCCATACCAGAGACCATCATAGTGCCCCCATAACACAGTAACAGGGCCCTCCACATTGCCCCTATACCAGGGACAGCCGCAGTCCTTCTATAACAAAGCCATCCATAGTGCCCTCATAACAATTCCAGCCCCTAGATTAACAGCAATAGTGCCCCTACACCAGGGACAATCATAGTACCCCCATAACAGTGCCCAGTACTAGAGCCCCCTCATAGTGCCCCCATACCAGTACCAGTCACAATCCCTACATAAAGCCAACCACAGTGCCCTGACAACAATTCCAGCCACTATGTTCCTGTAGTAATACAGAAATAGTTCCCCATACCAGGGACAAGTATCTCCATAATAGAGCAAAGCACAATGTACAGTAAAAGAGCCATCCATAGTGCCCTTACAATTCCAGCCACTCTGCTCCCATATCATTACAGCAATAGTGCTCCAATATCAGGGATAATCATAGTGCCCCCATAACAGTGCCCAGTAACAGAGCCCTCCGCAGTGCCAGTTACAGTGCTCTCATAGCAGAGACGACCACAATGATCCAATAATAATGTAAGACCAAGTACCCCAACTGCAGGGACATAGTGCCCACAGGGTGCAAAACACAGTGCCCTATTACAGAGCCAGCCAGGATACCCCTATAACAGTACCAGCTACAGTATACCCATGACAGCCACAGTACCCTTATAATGTCCCATAACTTTACCCACCATAGTGCAACCATGATAGCGCCAACCATGGTACCTTCATATCATCTAAACATTGTGCACCACTGTTTGCATTATGTTCTACTCCATCCATGTGTCCCATTGTATACAGGTTGTATATATCTGCAATGACAACTTTTGTCGGTGTTTGGGATTTTTGTGTGCCCGGTCACCAGAGGTTGCCCAGGTGAAGGCTCTTGTAGTCCTTGACCTCCTTTTCTCGCGGTTCCTCCTTATCTTCGCGGCTCCTCTTCCTGTTTGCTCGCTGGAAACTCTTTCCTCGGTGTAATTATTACACAGGCTATTGTTAAATACATCAGCCACAAGTTTCCATCGTGGACAATACCCAGAGCAGATCCAGAGTACATGGACAATAAGGCGCACACCCTGTCCTTCCTTACATCCCACCGCGGGGATCGGGGGAAGGAGGACTGGACCTCATTAACAATGACCCTGAGGTCCTCAAGATGGGACTATCCATAGTGTAATAACAGATGTAGGTGCGGGGACATTCCTTAAGTCCAGCACATAATATCCAGAAAATCTGATAATCCACAATATTACAGGTCCTATTACTGACGAATCAAAGGACAGATATTATTTATTGCCCTAAATTGTGTGTTTTTAGCATAATCATCATGTATGATTTTATGCACTAAGTGGTGGGAAAGATAAAAGAGTGGATTAAGCTCTGGAGGACTCAGTATGGCCATGTATTATATAGTTCTCCATAGACTTGAATGGAAGCCGTGTAATATCACATTCCTCCTGTAGTGGCCACTGCAGGATTAATATGCACTTGCTTAGAGATTTCCTATACAGACGATCGCTGGGGATTTCAGTGATTTTTAGCCGATCGGCAACAGATCTTTGCTTTGTGAGCAGTTATTATTAAAGCCTAAAGTCGGGGCTAGTATGACGTAACTCCTGCCAGGTTGCTTAAAGGGATACTCTAGAACTCTCATATTGGGTGTACTGAGTAGCAAATTGTCCTAATTTTCTGATATTTTGTTCCTGGATTTCTCGCCTTTGATATTTCCTTACCAAGGACATTTACTGACTGTCGTTTTACTTTGTGCCCCTCTATACAGGACCTACTTAGAGGAAGAGCTGACCAAAGCCAGGAAGAAGCCAAGCCTGAGGAAGGACATGTACGTCAAGATGATCGAGGTTGATCCCAGTGCCCCAACTGAAGAAGAGAACCAGCAAAGGGCAGTCACCAAGCCACGATATATGACATGGAGGGAGACCATCAGCTCTACTGCCACCCTGGGCTTCAGAATCGAGGGCATAAAGGTACAGAACAGAATTAAAGGGATATTCCATACCAATGAAAATAGATATCTGTCAGTAAATCGGACCTTAGAGGCAGTAGCCAAAGTAAGCTGAATATATTATTGCATTTTTCTATCCAATTGTGGCAGCCATTTCTGCAATAGTGGCAACAGGAAATGCGGCCATATTGGATGCCATTTTAATTTAAGTATAAGGTGTTCAGTATTGGTCATATTTTTCATATCATTTCCGATTTTTTTAGGATCTTTAATGTCCATATTTTTATCGGCAGCCATTTGCTGTCATATCTCGAACCCTACAGTATATAGTGCACGGGACATTGTTATATAACAGCTGTGACCTATACGTGACCGGCCGACGTGTCTCAGGAAGGAAGTATACAACTGTAATGGGATCATAGAGGATGTGTATTGTCCTTCCATCATGTTGTCACTCCGCTTCCTTTAGGAAGACGCCTGAAATGGGAGGATTTATGTCACTTTACACTTTACGTCAGGGGCGTTGTCGTCTGCAGTGTGAACTGTGGTTAAATTGTCAGTCAGTTGTAGATTCAATATAACTTAGGACTGAGGACATGATATGACCAGCGCCATGTCCGAAGCCAGGCCCTCCGCCTCAGAGCAGGAGCCATACACATACAGTAGTTATTATATTATATGCTAGATATCAGGCCTTAAAAAACTGAAAACGTTGGATTTCGTTGCGACAATTCGTCCCGCCCCGAAAGCAAGAGTTACATTTAAAATAATTTGTACCAATTTTGGATTCCACGTAGGTGTATGCCCCCGTTGGAGGAGCCACTGCACTGATGAGGAGGGGTGCAACTCCTTATCAGTGAGGCGACTATTAAGACATCACCGGGATGATGAAGATTGGCATTCAGTATGCCAGTCTTCATAAATATGCTCCGTAGAGCCATAACAGGCCTAGTCATCCTTTTTTTTTTTTTTTTTTCGCTAAATGTAGATTGTGAGCCCCATTTTTTTTAAATTCTTACCCTTAGTCTTGTAGAATGGGAGGAAATCCACACAATCACGAGGAGAACATACAAACTCCTTGCAGATGTTGTTCCTGGCGGGATTTGGACCCAGGACTCCAGCGTTGCAAGGCATCAGTGCTAACTAGAGATGAGCGAGTACTGTTCGGATCAGTCGATCCGAACAGCACGCTCCATAGAAATGAATGGATGCACCTGGTACTTCCGCTTTGACGTCGGCCGGCCGCTTAACCCCCCGCGTTCCGGCAACGTCCATTCATTTCTATGCGAGCGTGCTGTTCGGATCGGCTGATCCGAACAGTACTCGCTCATCTCTACTGCTAACCACTGAGCCACCGTGTTGCCCCGAGGCCTAGTGATCCTTGTTAGACCTTGGCTACCCATCAGCACCCCAAAATTGTATCAGAGCCCCAACCCCTTAGCTGCCATAGTCACTCTGTCCAGTTCTTGCAGTGTGATGTCAGCCAAGCACAGCGTGTACAGCGAGGTACGGGAATGGATTAAAGGTGTTCTCCCATGCACATCGCCATGTTTAAATCTGCAGACAATTAATAGTTAAATATTTCTACAAATAAAGTAATTAAACATTTGAGACAACGAACGTGAGGCAAGGGCGACTGCCGGGAGGGGGATCTCAATATGAGATAAATACAATTTACTGCAACGTCTGGAAACTGCCCTTACATGGAGTACAGTGTGAATGTTGCCAGAAGCGAAATACATGGAGATTTAATAAAGAAATACCTGCGCCCGGAGCCCCGCGCCAGGACTGAAATGTGATTCTCCCATCTTATACACCAAGAATTTTAATTTCTCCGCCTCTACGCACATGTTGTTTTTTAGTAGTCAAGAGGCCTCAAAGCAAATCTTTGGGGGATGATGTTTATTAAGGGAGGCTGCAAGGCCCGTCTGTAAACTGGTGGGACCTCCGACCTCCCTGCACGTGTGAATCATTACACAGCACCCATAGGCGACTAGTGGCGGTGGTCTGTGGGAATTCCTCCTTTGTTAAAGGGGTTTTCCCATGAACTACACTTATATCCTATCTGCATGACGGGAAACGAGACCCCCCCATCGCAGCAGACATCACAAAGAGGGTCAGGGGACCCCCAGGAGGCACCACAAAGAGGGTCCCCAGCTCCCGTGTGTGAATGATGTGGTGGTTGTACTCCATAGGTCCTTTAGAAGTGAATGTAGTAGGGATACAGGGGATTAGGAGACCCCTATTTTGGAGATTATTGAGGGTCTTAACAGTCAGACCCAAGTGAGGGCATAAACGTTGTGAATAAAGGGATTGCTCCGAGCAATTATGACGTAGGCCAGGGCACGTATTGTATAAATGATCCAAAATTGTGTTTACAAGGATTTGCAAGCAATAAAGCTAGATGAGTTTGAATAGTTTTTTTTTACTAGTCAGGGCCTTAGTTTTGAAACCATAAGGTGTTACCCATGGCAACCAATCAGTTTCCAAAGACAGTAAACAGAAAACGAAAGCAGTTATCTGATTGGTTACCGCTCTTCTGTTTAACATAGACAGCCGAAGTTATGCCACGCTTCCTCACAGCAGTGCAGAGTATTTTTGGAGGTGGCTTTTCTATCATTGAAATAAGATTTAACTTTTACTATGGGAATTTTACCAGAAAAATCATGTCAATAAAATTCCAAATAAATTTTAACCCCTCCCTTGGCCCCACCCACAACCTAAGTGGGAACACCCCTTTAAGGTGTGGCCTGACAATCATAACTTTGGCATTGTAATCGGTTTTGTCCATCTGACAACTGATGCTGTGAATACAGTTGTCGGTGTCCATAGCGCTCTCGCCTTGGTCACAGAACACACGGCGCCGCTGAAGTGAGAGACGACGCCTGTGATATCCCATATGGCGACTTTCCTTGCCGCCGTGTCACATAGTAGAAGCCCTAATACAGGATGAAATGTAATGTTTTTGTTTCCTTTTTTTTTTTTAACGTCCGGCCCTCGTGTGCCAACCACAAAACCACAGGTGACCTTTGCATTGTGTCACGCTGGAACATGATGCAGCAAAAGATTACAATAATATATATTTTCTGACTTTGTTTGCATTGAAGCAATATCCGCTGCCCTTGGACATCCAATGCAAATGTCACGGAAAATTTATAAACGACCCCTGACATTTATTTTGGTTGTTGTTGACTTTATTTTTGGGTCTCCGTCCTGGTTTCTTAAAGAAGACCTGTCACCTCTCCTGACATGTCTGCGTCAGTAAATGCCGCTATTCTGGAGAACACTGCTGTTACTGTCCCTCTTTTATCCCTCCTGGAAATTTAGGAATAAATTAGCAATTGGGTGTTACCATACTGTCTGTTGTGTATAAGCACAAATGGAGACCCCCTAATAAATAGCTATGGTGGGATTCTACGGTGCCACTTTTAAAGGAGTCTCCTCTAAATTACCTTAATTGTCTTATTTTTTGCAGAAGGAAGATGGGACTGTGAACAAAGACTTTAAAAAGACCAAATCCCGGGAACAAGTCATGGCCGCCTTCAGAGAGTTTACAAAAGCGAATGCTAACATTCTAGTAAGTGCTGCAGTGAGGAAGTGTCAAGGCTGATAGATTGACTTAAAGGGGTATTCCACTCCTTACATGTTATCCCCCTTTAGGCCAAGGCCCCACTTTGCGGAAACAGTGCATTTTTGTTGCAGATTTTGCTGCGGAAGAGTTGAGCTAACAGATGGGCAACGTCTAAGATCTTCCTTTATATTTTCTATCCCTTATCAATCCGCTCCTGACTTTGGCTAAAAATAAAACGCAGCAAAATCTGCAATAAAAAACACCGCATTTACGAAGCATGGAGCCTTAGCCTTAAAGGAGACCTTTCACCGTCTCCTATAAGTCCAGCAATTTACACCATGTAATAGCCGCCCCTCCACTGATTCTGGCACATTTGGAATTTTTTCTCTGGGCCCCACCATTCCTGAGCAATCAATGCTGTTATGTGTGGTGCCGTGCCTAATACTCTAGGGACATCCAAGTCATGTATAAAGTGACTGCTATTCTGGTGGAACTTTGATTGTTCTTCTAGAAATCCGGGATGTCATCCTTTTTTTCGGGAGCCCCCTAGAGTTTCCAGAGGAGCTGACAAGTATGCTATACTGTGCTGCGTTGTGAGAGATGTTCACACCAGGCATTTCCTACTAGCCTGATACCAATATAACACAATACATTACAGTACATTTAAGTACACTATAAGATCTCAGATCATCTCTTAGGGGCGGGGCTGTCAGCTTGGCGCTGACTGTTTCCAGGGGCCAACATGGAAAATTTTATATATGGGTTATTTTTCTGGAAACTGATGTGTGAATCTATTTATCTTTGCAGAAGTCTTATCTGAACTGTTTAGAAGATATAAGGAGCACATTAGAGCAGTCTATCTTCTTCAAGACCCATGAGGTGAGTTGATAGAATCCTCGCTAGAATCTGTTGTGTTCCTACCTGACTTAGGAGAGGTCATCAGTATCATATCAGCGGGGTCCAACTCCCAGCAACGATCGACTGTCATGGAGCTTGGGCACTCACCACTTCTTTCTTCTTCATGTTGGTCACATGACCATGCTTTACAGCTCAGTCCCATTCTAGTGAATGGGGCTGAGCTGCAATACCAAGCACAGCCACTATACAATGTATGGCGCTGTGCTTAAACAAATAATATTCTTTCCATTGGCATGACTGTGCTGTAAAGCAGACCACTAAATACTGTTAACAGAACAGAGGAGAAGCACAGACAAGATGGCCGCCCCCGTACAGGAAATAAAATAAAAAAATCGAAAATCAGAAAATAATTTTTTTTAGAAAAATAAGTGATAAATTTAACAGTTCCAGAACTTTTTGTTATCAGTCGCTCAGATTCCCGCCATTTATCATCCTGACCGAGGGCACTTCTACTCACTAGTGGAATGCTGGTTGCGTCAGCCCCCGACATCCAGTCACCCGCCATCTACGGGGTGTCACTGCGCTCGCTTAGCAACAAGAGCAAATATTGTTTAAGCTGATAAAAATGAGAATTCTGTCGGCGAAGTGATGTTTATTTATATGGCGGACGGGATGAATATTCCCCAGTGTCTGTCACATGTGGGACGTTTTCTCAGGCTTCTGCCAGGACACTTGTCCCTTCAGAGGACTTCAGAGGGGGTCATCTAAAGTCAGAATCTCCCATGGAGAGGAATTCGACGAGGCCCCGAGCCCTCTGAAGATGGAATATTCCACGGCAGGCGCAGCAACAATCGCCGGCTTCATCGACAGATTTGGCATCAATCAAATACTGAATAATGAGATGAAGTCTTGTCAGGACAAGGGTGGACAACTGCACCGCCCTGTCTCCGCATCCTTATGGGAAAGCTGGGTGGCTACCACCATGGCACAATTCACAGGGGCTCTCACCCAGCTTTTCCAAACCCCAGCTAAGCACTAATTGAACAATATAATGCACAATTAGATAAACTTCCTTTTCAAAAGTTCAGAAAAGCTGGGTGACTACCAATATGGCACCATTCACAGGGGTTCTCACCCAGCTTTTCCAAACCCTTGAAATACAAATCTGCACAGTTATGCAGTCAGTCAACATTAAATTGCACTGATATGTATACTTTCCATTCAGAAGTCTACAGGGGTTATCACCCAGCATTCTTTGACCCCAGATGGGCAAGTCTTCCCCATTATGCAATAAATGAACATTAACATGCACAAATAGGTATACTCCCCATTCAGAAGTCTGAAAAAGTTGGGCGACTACCAATATGGGAAAAAGTTGGGCAACTACCAATATGGCCGCTGTCACAGCTTTCACAAGTGTTGTCACCCAGCTTTTCCAAAATCCAGAAACACAAATATGCCTAGTTATGTAGTAACTGAACGTTAAGATGCACAAATAGCTATAGTTCCTATTTAAAAGTTTGGAAAAGCTGGGTGACTACCAATATGGATGCTGTAACAGCTTTTACAGGAGTTGTCACCCTGCTTTTCCGAACTCCAGAAACACAAATCTGATCAGCTGTACATTAAATGAACATTACAATGCAAAAATAAGTATACTTCCTATTCAGAAGTTCAGAAAATCTGGGTGACTACCAATATGGCTACCATTATGACTTCCACAGTTGTCACCCAGCTTTGCCAGACCCTAGACAGGCCTATCTGCCAGTGCGTTCCAGGGCATTACCAATGCTGAGAGCTTTAAGGCATTACCAGTACACTTGTTCTAGAAACTGAATGGTATTTATGCTTCTAGAGCACCATGGGCACTTGTTCTAGAGCATTGCCAAGATTTAGGAGATTACCAGTACATATTATTCTAGAACATTCCTAGCATACATGGTTCTAGAGTATTATGGTCATTTGTGGTTTGAGACCACTGTGGGCATGTGTTCTAGAGTTTAACTGATGCTCTAGGAATGGGGCATAGTTATAAGGAGTCCAGTGGTCACAGTTATTACTAGGTTCTGGCTCCTAAGGGGGTCAGAAAGGTCCGTCTACTACCTAAAATAAAGCACTATTCTAAATGGCACAAGGTAGGTAGGGGCCCTATTAAAGATTGGGGCCCAGAGCTTTACCTTACTCTTCTGCTGTAGGACATAACCAGTATTTGTTATTCTAGAACATTACTGGTACTTGTGGTTCTAGAGCCTTAGGGGAATTTGTTCTACAACATTACCCATACAGAGGGCTCTGAGGCATTATCAGTACTTACTATTCTAGAACATTTCTTATTTGCTCTAGAGCCCTATTCATGCTCCTGATTCTAGAATATTACCGGCATGTGTAGTTCTAGATCATTTCTGACAACTTGGGCACTACTTGTGCTTGTGGTTCTAGAGTATTACTGACACTTGTTCCTCTAGAGAACGAGACGTATTTGTTCTAGAGCATTAGTGATGTTATGACATACAGTCCTATGAAAAAGTTTGGGCACCCCTATTAATCTTAATCATTTTTAGTTCTAAATATTTTGGTGTTTGCAACAGCCATTTCAGTTTGATATATCTAATAACTGATGGACACAGTAATATTTCAGGATTGAAATGAGGTTTATTGTATTAACAGAAAATGTGCAATATGCATTAAACCAAAATTTGACCGGTGCAAAAGTATGGGCACCTCAACAGAAAAGTGACATTAATATTTAGTAGATCCTCCTTTTGCCTCTAGTCGCTTCCTGTAGCTTTTAATCAGTTCCTGGATCCTGGATGAAGGTATTTTGGACCATTCCTCTTTACAAAACAATACAAGTTCAGTTAAGTTTGATGGTGGCCGTGCATGGACAGTCCGCTCTCAAATGATCTGAAAACAAAGATTGTTCCACATAGTTGTTCAGGGGAAGGATACAAAACGTTGTCTCAGAGATTTAACCTGTCAGTTTCCACTGTGAGGAACATAGTAAGGAAATGGAAGACCACAGGGACAGTTCTTGTTAAGCCCAGAAGTGGCAGGCCAAGAAAAATATCAGAAAGGCAGAGAAGAAGAATGGTGAGAACAGTCAAGGACAATCCACAGACCACCTCCAAAGAGCTGCAGCATCATCTTGCTGCAGATGGTGTCACTGTGCATCAGTCAACAATACAGCGCACTTTGCACAAGGAGAAGCTGTATGGGAGAGTGATGAGAAAGAAGCCGTTTCTGCAAGCACACCACAAACAGAGTCGCCTGAGGTATGCAAAAGCACATTTGGACAAGGCAGCTTCATTTTGGAAGAAGGTCCTGTGGACTGATGAAACAAAGATTGAGTTGTTTGGTCATACAAAAAGGCGTTATGCATGGCGTCCAAAAAAAACAGCATTCCAAGAAAAACACTTGCTACCCACTGTAAAATTTGGTGGAGGTTCCATCATGCTTTGGGGCTGTGTGGCCAATGCCGGCATCGGGAATCTTGTTAAAGTTGAGGGTTGCATGGATTCCACTCAGTATCAGCAGATTCTTGAGAATAATGTTCAAGAATCAGTGACGAAGTTGAAGTTACGCCGGGGATGGATATTTCAGCAAGACAATAATCCAAAACACCGCTCCAAATCGACTCAGGCATTCATGCAGAGGAACAATTACAATGTTCTGGAATGGCCATCCCAGTCCCCAGACCTGAATATCATTGAACATCTGTGGGATGATTTGAAGCGGGCTGTCCATGCTCGGCGACCATCTAACTTAACTGAACTTGAATTGTTTTGTAAAGAGGAATGGTCCAAAATCCCTTCATCCAGGATCCAGGAACTGATTAAAAGCTACAGGAAGCGACTAGAGGCTGTTATCTTTGCAAAAGGAGGATCTACTAAATATTAATGTCACTTTTCTGTTGAGGTGCCCAGACTTTTGCACCGGTCAAATTTTGGTTTAATGCCTAGTGCGCATTTTCTGTTAGTACAATAAACCTCATTTCAATCCTGAAATATTACTGTGTCCATCAGTTATTAGATATATCAAACTGAAATGGCTGCTGCAAACACCAAAATATTTAGAACTAAAAATGATTAAGATTAATAGGGGTGCCCAAACTTTTTCATAGAACTGTATCTCCGCTGTAGGACTAAAGAGGTTCTGGGTCTTTCTAAGGACACTTTCGGGTGACTATTGTGTGAGCTCTGGTTAATACACTTACACCAGAGTTAATAGGTCATGTGACTGACAAATGGGCGGAGCTAAACTGCTGACTGTTTCCCAGGGCAACCAGCAGGAATTTTAATCCATGGATAAAACAATGTAAAATAACTTAACATCAGTCCAGAAAACATTAACGCAAAGTGTATACAACACATTCAGTGTCTTCTGTAGATTTAACCCATGAAGTGCTGAATCTCCACCTGACGTTTTGGGGTCTGGATGTTGCTGATCTCCCATTGGCCAGGGTGATCACGTGACTAGATACCTAGCGCACTCTGGTTTGGCTGCTGGACTGATATAGTGTCGAACATGTGCGGTTTGGGTGTTGGGAGCTTCTAGAGCAGAAGTCTGGCTTTTATGGGCTCCGGGGAGCTGCTAAATATGGTCCTTTGTTACAATACAATATGTCTTAATCTTTACTTTATGACTCATTTATAGCACAACAAAGGTCTTATTATCTATTTATAAGCGTTAATAGTTTTACGCCGGCTGCACACAAGAGCGAGCGCCGCGCCAAGTACATTAGCTTAGGGGATAGCGGGCTTTACAGGAGATTTAGGAGCTGGAACATGCAAGTGAGACAAGAACATTTACTTAATTGGTTACGTCCTGGGAGTCCAATTAAAACTACATAAAAAGTTCAATAACTTTACTGTTAGGGCTTAGTTTATGTTTTTTTTTTTGCTCCATTCACATCCAGAGCAGCTTTCAAAAATTTTAGTTGACCTTGGAAACAGACAGCAGTCCGGCTCCACCCATGTGATCAGCATTGTAACTTCTCCCACCTTCACTCCTGTCTGGCAGGGATTTACACAAAAACATAGGGACATCTGCCCACCATTTATGACAAAAACACAGCATTGCCGCAACTTTTTTTATGACTGCAGTATGAGATTGTCGCTTGGTTATGGCATTGCATGTTACTATGGATCCATATCATATTCTATGCATTATTTGTATTGTTCGGCCTTCACCACTTCATTGTTTGTACGTCATTTAATAGCCACCTCTCCACTGATTCCGGCACAGTTGGAATTTTTTCTCTAGCCCTTACCGTTCCTGAGCAATCAGTGAAGTTAAATTTGTTGTCTGATATGATAACCAGACTCCCTAATGACAAGTGGATGGTGTCAGACAAAAGCAGGCAAGGGGGCGTGACTCAGAGCTCCAATCAGAATCAGACTGTGTGAGAGCTAAGCCAAGCCCCCTAGATCTCACATTGTCTGCCTCTGATTGGAGCTCTGAGTCACGCCCCCCCCCCCCCCCCCCTTTGCCTGATCCTCCCTGACACCATCCACTTGTCATTAGGGAATCTAGTTATGATATCAGGCATCAAAATTAAATGCACCAATTGCTCAGGAATGGTGGGGGCTAGAGAAAAAATTCCAACTGTGCCGGAATCACTGGAACGGCGGCTATTAGACAAATTTGGTTACTTGCACTTGCTGGTTGGACATAGATTGTGACACCTTCTGATATTTTTCTCGTCCCTCCCACAGGTCATCGGCAGCTCCTTACTTTTCATCCACGACAAGAGGGAACAAGCCAAGGTCTGGATGATCGACTTTGGAAAAACCACCCCCTTACCAGAAGGTCAAGAACTCAACCACAGGATAGCCTGGGTGGAGGGGAATCGGGAGGACGGCTACCTGTATGGACTGGATAACCTGATAGACATCCTCAAAGAGATGGCAGACGAGAATGATGTCAATTAATGGGGTGGGGGGAAGTCATCCTTCTCCTGACTGACGCTCCACGAATGCACTACAGGACGTTTATAGGGATCGCCCGCCTATGGATACTGGAAACCCCGCGGGGATGAAGCCCTATTTTTATATTGATCCCACGATCGCAGAATTTTTTGTAAATACTTGTCAGAACAAAGAGACGTTTTTCCTTTTTTTTACCAGAATATTCTACAGACTAGCAGGCGGCCATTTGTGTATATTCCGAGTCGAGTCGTCTCTTTATCCTTCGCCTATTGTCTTATAACTTATCATTACTCCTATTAACACGGATCTTACGGAACAGCTGGCAGCGCCGCACAATGGAGGCCGCCATTTTGATTCCCATATGCTGATAATCATGAGGGCAGCCTATTCTTTAAGATGTAGGGGCGGCTCCCAAGATCTTTTCAAGGCTCCTTTTTAAAGAATAGTGGTACGGCCCACAAAATGGCTGCTTCCATTGTCTGTAGGCTCACAGTGCTATGTTTAAGACGTAGCGTAATAAGGGTTAAGCGACGGGCCTGGCGATATATGTGCCGTGCCAGGTATTTCCGCCTCTGCCTACTCTACACCATCATTAGATTGTAAGCTCTTTGCATCAGTCGTCATTATAGGGTATAAGCAATTCCAGTCAGATGTGAGATCTCAGTTCTTGTCCATAGGGGGCACTACTGATATATTTCCCACAGGTTGTTGGCCTCAAAGCAGTTATGATTTTTAACCAGCAGGTGGCGACAAAAAGCACAGAAGAAAGCTCCTCCCACTTTGAAATCTGTAAACTTTGAGGAAATTCTGAGTTAAGGAAAAAAGTTTGATTTTTCTTAAATATACTTTTACTATGACAGGAAGGATTAAGGCATGAATCTGGTTAATATCAGCAGAGACTGAAGTTGCCCTTTAAGACGTCCTCCACTTCCAAGTGCATTTGTCACATGACAATGTTGCAGCTTAGTTCCATTCAAATGAATGGGGCTGAGCTGCAATACCAAGAACAGCCACTATACAATTGATGGTGCAATCAACATGACAGCCATGGACAATCCCTTTAAGTGCTGCACAGTTACCTCTGTGGTGACCACCCCAGTTGTCCGTGACATGGGACACAGGTCCTGTCTTCATAGTGAGAGGGATTCTGGGTAATCGCACAATGGCTGACAAATACACATTGGTGAATCAGTTTATGCCAAGTGAGGTCAGAGTACGGTTTACGTTTTTTTTATCCCCCGTGGATCCAAAAACATTGGAAAAAAGACCTTAAAATTATATTTTTAAACTGTTAACATTTTTAATATATCTTACGGTGAACAAATGCTAGAATTTTAGCGCACTTGTCTAGGCCTACAGTCACTGTGAAAATAAGACATTTTTTTAAGATTTTTTAAATGCTGTTTTTGTACTTTTACCTTGTCTCTTATTGCGTGCATTGATCTCCGTTCACATCCAAAGCCACTGTCAAAATTTTGCTAGTTGTCTATAGTTAAGTTATACCATAGTGTCAATCATGTGACCTTTTAAAGGGAGTGTCTTCAAAACTTTGCATATGAAACTGATAGGTTAGATAGATAGGTTAGGGTCCTCTGAATCCAATGGTGTTTTTCCCGTGTGAATCGGTGCCTCCATTGCTGAGATATCGCCGTTTTATTGATATGCAAATTAGCTCTTTACAGTAATGGCGGCCTCCTTGTTGCTCCAAAGAGCTGACAAAAACTGTCATATCTCGGCAACGGAGGTCTTGATTCACAAGGGGAAAAGACCGCTTGATTCAGGTGAGCCCAGTCTATCTATCTGCGTGGCTGGGCTGATATACTGGATTCTGAGGATGACCCCCCTTTAATACCATCCAGGCCCCCAGTAAGCACTGCTCTTTAGTAGGTATGATGTTAATGGAAGAGAAAACTACTTACAGTTTTATTTATCTCTGTCTAGATTTTACGCCTTTGTTAGAGCCCTGTTATTTTATCCAGAGACCTGTAGCCGCCACTAGAAGGAGCTCAAGAGCATTCTGTATACACATGGAACTCACTAGTAAGGCTGTATGTAGTAAGTTCCTGAGCTCCCCCTAGTGGCCACTGCCAGCAGGCAGAATTTTAATCATTTTACTAAAGACTATGCTGGGGATTTGGAGCTCTGTATCAGTAAACAAAGCTCTAACACCTATAAAGATTTGTATGTGTATATATATATATATATATATATATATATATATATATATATATATATATATATATATGGTTGGAAACTGCAAAGAGTTTCATGGACCTACTGATTAGAAATGACTCAGAACAAGCACACAAGAAGCCGACGGGGGGGAAGGGGAAGGGCAATAAAATATTCGCAGGCGGTTTTACGACCGTGTTATTATGACTTGAAACATTTCCCATAAAGGGTAATTAGGATCAGGCCTGAGCGATTCTCATACGAGGACCATTAGGATATAAACCACGTGAAATTCAATTCACCTCCAGAAATGAAATTACTCCTCAAATTAAATTTAGAAATTTAATAAAAAATTTTAATATTCCAAAAGTTAACGGCGGCTGCAAGTCTTATAAGCACGATTTGGCGCAGACTGACCATCACCATATTAGAGATTATTCCGGAAATGTAGAGAATTAGATATAAGATATGGCAGATCCATCACAAATTTTTGATATCAAGTTAAAAATTTTTTGCAATTTAGGCTTTTCTGTCATTGTGGCGTTGGCTGCCACCTGGTGGCGGAGCGGAGAACAGCACATTCCTGTGTTTATGTACAAAAAATTATTTTCTGCTTGTATTTTCCTGAACTGTGTGTTTTCAGGATATCCTCTCTATGAACAGCACTCACCGGATTAATCCACCTTTACTCATTAGCAGATATCCGGGTCACCTCCATGACCCTACACCCCAGAGCCCTGACGCTGTTTACCACAGATACTAATTTTTCAACAAAAACAATGCAAAAAAAAAAAAAAATTCTAACAAGTTTCCTGTACTTTCCCAAGAGCTGAACAAACCGCATTCCTCGAAGTCCTCCAATGGGGGGGGGGGGTCACTTACTTATGAAAACAAAAATAGAATAATCAGAAAAAATACGGTGGCGTTGCCCCAGGCCAGCCCTGAAAAGATATATATATATACTGTATATATACACATAAACAGGTGACTAATCCGAGCAATGGAGAAAATCCCATTGATCAGAACCGATCAATTTTGCAGCATTACACTTTATGATCATCACCGATGATCATGTGTATGGCACCATATTGCTTTGGAGTCGTCGAGTCATCGGTACAATGTGGTGGTTGAATGACAAATTCAGCTCTGCTACATCTGCATCTTGATGCTTGTTGTCCCTGATGCTGATCAATTTTGCAGCATTACACTTTACGCCATATAGCTTAGGAGAGGCTAAAGTGAGGTGTGAATGTGGTAGAGCTGAGTATTTGGTGCAACTGAGGCATCGGTATATCGTTGCGGTTCACTATTCCACTCTTCTATGCCTGCACCTTGGCACTTGTGGTCCCGGATACAAAACCGATCAATTTTGCAGCATTACACTTTACGCCATATAGCTTAGGAGAGGCTAAAGTGAGGTGTGAATGTAGTAGAGCTGAGTATTTGGTGCAACTGAAGCATCGGTATATCGTTGCGGTTCACTATTCCACTCTTCTATGCCTGCACCTTGGCACTTGTGGTCCCGGATACAAAACCGATCAATTTTGCAGCATTACACTTTACAATAGTCACTAATGATTATGTGCATAGCGCCATATAGATTATAATGCGCTGCAGTGGGGTGCAGATGTAGCAGGGCTGAATATGTTTTTTACACTTCATCAAGTCATCGGTATAGTGTTGCGGTTGAAAGATAAATTTAACTCTGCTACATCTGCACCTTGGTGCCTGTGGATACTGGTGTAAAACTGATCAATTTTGCAGCATGGTACTTTACGATAGTCGCTAATGATCATGTGTATGGCAGTATATAGTTTAGGAAGGACAGATCTCTTTAAATAAACGCAGTGGCGCGCAGATGTAGCAGAGCTGAGTATGTAATTTAGTGCATTTCATACAGTGCTCGAGTGAATGACAAATCCAACTCTACTACGTCTATATTTCTGTGGTTTCTGATGTTAATACCGTAGGCCTATAATGCAGTGTCCAATTATAGTCATGGGGGGGCATTAGCACCCCCTGTTGCCGCTGCCAGGGTATGACATAATTGACTTTCCATAGTGATATTTCCTCCTATCATGTGTAATATTCCATCTAGTACAGTACGTGTTGTACTGGCACATATGTCCTGACATAATATAATATCGTACACACGCTCTAATTAACTTAGCCAGTCATTGAGTTAATGTTCTAGCGCCAAATGCGTCTCCGCCAGCAGCAAATATTTATATTATCCAATGTAATTTCCATCCTCATACACAGGGCACAAAGCAACACAAGTCCACAGTGCCTCCTGCAGGCCAGATGGGTGATCTGCACCAGGCCAGTTACTCATTGCATCATGTAATATTATAAAAGTTGCTCCAAAGTGTCAGTATAATGGAGGGTTACATTAGTGAGGTTGGAGGCACAACCAAGCCTTATTTAAAGGGGACCTTTCACCACCTCAATCAAATCCAACTCTTTTCATCCTCCAATAGCCGCCCTTCCACTGATTCTGGCACAGTTGGAATTTTTTCTCTAGCCCCCACCTTTCCGGAGCAATCATTTCTGTTAGTTTCAGCACAATTATAGTGGGCGGTCCTTGGCTGCAGCAAAGAGACAAGGACCGCCCACCTGGGAGGAGAGAGAATAATAATGCTCAAACTAACAGATACAATTGCTCGGGAACGGTGGGGGCTAGAGAAAAAATTCCAACTGTTCCAGAATCAGTGGAGGGACGACCATGGAAAGATGTAGAGCGTTTGGGTTGATGGAGGTGGTGAAAAGTCCCCTTTAAAACAGTTGTACAGATACAATAAGCTTAGGAAGGTGAAAAATCTCTTACGTTCCTAGTGTGACAACCAAAATGGCCGCCAAAACCAGTTTTCACAAACTTGTCCGGTGAAGTGTCTTAAGGCAAGGAAGATACATTAAAATAGTGGTCTAATAGGAAACCATAACGCTCAGCATGCCCTGGCCGGCAGCCAGCTGTCAAGGCATGCTGGGAGTTGTAGTCCACTGCATTAGAATCCAACTAGACTGATTTGCCACTCAGGAATCCAGAAAAGCTGGATGAGCTGTATGGGCAGACATATTGGTTGTCACCCAGATATTTTTTTTACCCTATGGGGGGGCTCTTTAAGCTGTATATACTGCCCCCTCTCCGTTTACATTGTTACATGTAGATATATATTTATATCCGCCGTATATTATAAAGTGCCTTAATAATTTGCTTCTTTTCCGTGTAATGTTTTTCATTGATATTTATTTTATTTTTTGTATTGCTCGGGGCACTAACAGCATGGCGGCGCGGCTTGTGTGTTATTACGGCTTTTATTGCGGCATGTCTCGCTGTATATACGGTGTGGGGGGGGGGGGTTGTTTGCTGATGTGGAGGGCGGTTTTTACCTGGAGCGTGTTTCTTTGCTGTGAATATAATCTGGTACATGCTTCAGTGTGGACGTAGTGGACGCACCCGCTGCGGTGCCTCTAGCCCCGGTTATCCAATAAAGGCATGTATATGAGACCGAGATGGCGTCTGTGGGGTTTTTGTCAAATTGGAGGGGTATGGAGTGAGCAGTGTACGTGTCATGGCCACCTAGACTCCTTTATACAAGGACGAAGCGTGGTCCCACACAGTATGATATCCCCCTTATAGCCCCCAAAAGTATCATCCCCCACAATGGCCACAACACAGTATAATGTCCCCTTGTGGTCCATCACAGTATAATGTCCCTCTAATGGTCCCCACACAGTATAATTCCCCCCAGTGGCCCCAACACAATATAATGCCCCCTTGTGCTTCATCACAATATACCCTCCTTATGGCCCCCACAAAGTATCATTTTCCCAATGACCCCAACAAAGTAAAATGCCCCCTTGTGGTCCATCACAGTATAATGTCATCCTTATGGTCCCCACACAGTATAATGCCTCCCCGGGGCCCCAACAAAGTATAATGCCCCATGTGGTCCATCAGAGTATATCCCCCTTATGACCCTCACAAAGTATCACCCCCTCTCAACGGCCACAACAAAGTATAATGCCCCCTTGTGGTCCATCACAGTATAATGTCATTCTTATAGTCCCCGCACAGTATAATGCCTCCCCGTGGCCCCTTCAAAGTATAATGCCCCATGTGTTCCATCAGAGTATATCCACCCTATGACCCCCACAAAGTATCACCCCCCCCCACACACACACGGCCACAACAAAGTATAATGCCCCCTTGTGGTCCATCACAGTATAATGTCATCCTTATGGTCCCCACACAGTATAATGCCTCCCCGGGGCCCCAACAAAGTATAATGCCCCATGTGTTCCATCAGAGTATATCCACCCTATGACCCCCACAAAGTATCACCCCCCCCCCCACGGCCACAACAAAGTATAATGCCCCCTTGTGGTCCATCACAGTATAATGTCATTCTTATAGTCCCCGCACAGTATAATGCCTCCCCGTGGCCCCTTCAAAGTATAATGCCCCATGTGTTCCATCAGAGTATATCCACCCTATGACCCCCACAAAGTATCACCCCCCCCCCCCCCCACGGCCACAACAAAGTATAATGCCCCCTTGTGGTCCATCACAGTATAATGTCATTCTTATAGTCCCCGCACAGTATAATGCCTCCCCATGGCCCCAACAAAGTATAATGCCCCATGTGGTCCATCAGAGTATATCCCCCTTATGACCCCCACAAAGTATCACCCCCCCCCCCACGGCCACAACAAAGTATAATGCCCCCTTGTGGTTCTTCTGAGTACGATGTTCCCTCCTTGTGAACTCCACACAACATAAGTAATACCACCTGATTGTGGCTCCCATGCAGTATAAATAATGCCGCTATACTGTGGTCCTTATAGTAAAATGCTCAAACAAAAAAAAATATCCCCACTTACCCTGCTCCTCTGGAGATGACTCTGCTGCAACCCCAGGACATACCTGGCACTGCCAAGGACAGCAGTAGAGACGGTGGAGGTATACGTAGGGAGGATAAATGTCGTCTGCAAAGAGTCTCTGAACGCCTGTCATAAAGAGACCAAGAGCGGTGTAACTGCGGGAGCCACAGTGACCGGGCCCCATAATCAAGGGGGGCCCTACAAGTCCTCCGACCACCTGCTGTCATTTATATGCAAAAAAAGGATTAAAAAAGAAATTACAGAGTGGACTCTGACATGATACCGTCTACCATGTCCTGCCCAAACCCAATACACCAGGACCGTCCAACCAACCTCTTCTGTGAGATACACAGTGACCAGTGATGAACCTGTCGTGCGTGGGGGCACGCACCTTGAGCATGAACCCAAGTAACCAGCACGCCATCTGGCATGAAGTAAAGACCCTGCACCACAGAAGCCCCGAGAACAGAGGGCAGCAAGGGCCACGGGGTGGTTGTTGTTCACTGAGGGTGGGCGGGACCTTCTGGTGAATGTAGGAGGGGCTCCTCATTCATTCAGTGGGCTGGGGTTGGGCAGATACAGCGCCAGGAGGTATGGGTGACAAATTTACTATAACATGCTTGAAACTGGTGGAAATTATACCGCAAAACCACACCATGTCATATCATGTAGTCACCACTAGGGGGCGATAGCCACACATTAATATGCTATTGAATTCACTGAATTGCCACTTTTTTTTGCTGATTTTCCCTCAATAACAAAAGTTTATGAAATGTGGTCAAAACATTAGACACTCCCCAAAATTATATCAATAAGAACCACATCTTGTACTGCAAAAAAGACGCCTTACACAGCTCTGTACACGGAAATATAAAAATGGGGCAACCAAAATAATTTTTTGCATTTTGCATTTTCAAATTTTTGTAATAGTCTAAAAACATAACAAACTATATAAATTTGATATGGATGTGATACATCCATATCATACATATATCCATCATACATCCATTGAAGAATACAAGAAACATGTCATTTATACCGCACCGTGAACGGTGCAAAAACGAAACCTGGAAGAGGATGGCGCAACGCAGTTCCGAATTTTTTCCAGCTGCTCAGTACATCGTATAGAATATTAATGAAGAAGAATTACAATTTGTCCTGCAAAAAAGTAATAATAAAAAATGGCGCGGCCAATTGCTAACAGTTGCCCCAACACAGTATAATGCCCTCATGTGGTCCCACACAACAAAACGTCACCCTTGGGGGGCAACACGGTGGCCCAGTGGTTAGCACTGCAACCTTGCAGCGCTGAAGTCCTGGGTTGAAATCCCGCCAGGAAAAACATCTGCAAGAGTTTGTATGTTCTCCCCGTGTTTGTGTGGATCCCCCCCCCCCCACCCTACAAAGACATACTGATAGGAAGAAATAAATGTACATTGTGGCTCACAATCTACATAAATAGATATATAATGTCACCCTTTTGGCCCTCACACGTTATAATGCCCCCCAGAGCCCTAACACAATATAATGCCCCCTTGTGGTCCTACACCATATATTGTCCCCATTATAGTCGTCACACAAAATAATTCCCCCCAGTGGTCCTCCTCGGTATTATCTCCCCTCCTTGTGAACCCCACATAAAATAAATAATGCTACCTCATTGTGACCCCACACTATAACGTCCCCCTCATTGTGGCCCCACACTATAACGTCCCCCTCATTGTGGCCCCACACTATAACGTCCCCCTCATTGTGACCCCACACTATAACGTCCCCCTCATTGTGACCCCACACTATAACGTCCCCCTCATTGTGGCCCCACACTATAACGTCCCCCTCATTGTGACCCCACACTATAATGGCCCCCTCATTGTGACCCCACACCATAATGGCCTCCTCATTGTGACCCCACACTATAACGTCCCCCTCATTGTGACCCCACACTATAACGTCCCCCTCATTGTGACCCCACACTATAACGTCCCCCTCATTGTGACCCTACACTATAATGGCCCCCTCATTGTGACCCCACACTATAATGGCCCCCTCATTGTGACCCTACACTATAATGGCCCCCTCATTGTGACCCCACACTATAATGGCCCCCTCATTGTGACCCCACAGTATAACGTCCCCCTCATTGTGACCCCACACTATAATGGCCCCCTCATTGTGACCCCACACTATAATGGCCCCCTCATTGTGACCCCACACTATAATGGCCCCCTCATTGTGACCCCACACTATAATGGCCCCCTCATTGTGACCCCACACTATAATGGCCCCTCATTGTGACCCCACACTATAATGGCCCCCTCATTGTGACCCCACACTATAATGTCCGCCTCATTGTGCCTCTACATTGCGGTCCCCACAATAAAATACTCACGCTGCTCCTCTGGAGTTGACTCTGCAGGCGCGATGTGATGACATCACTGTATGACCCCCGGCCTATACACGAGCGGCCGCAGCAGAGACAAGGACTGATGGTGGAACTGGAAGTGGACGACAACTTCATCTGCAACCTCAGGTTGGAGCTCGCACTGCCAGGGACAGCACCAGAGATCGGGGACCGTCCTCTGAGACCGCAACGGTTGGAGGTCTTATAAATGGTACATGGAGGGTAAACACAGTCTTCAAGGAGTATTGCAGCGTCTCAGAAGGATCTGCTACCTCTATTGTGCTTCTGGGCTATGTTGGTGCTGTATGTCCCGTCTTATATCTTCTATGTTATATGTAATTCCTTAGGCAGCTTTCCCTGCTAGTTCCCCCCTCTGCAGTTCAAACCAATGCCTTGGTCTGGCCCTGGTCAACCACAGGCCACTGGGTGGAGCTGTAAGAGACCTTGACTGGGATATTCCCATGTCATTGATGTAACAAAATTGACTAACATGTATAACCACCACCCTCACCCACCCCCATGGAAATAAAGTAGGCACACACCAATATACGATGGGATAAGAGGGCCACAACAGCCAATTTATTGAAAAACATAATAACAACATTTTATTATTGGAAGGTCGAGCAGGGCCAGCATAGTGATAGGCAGCCCAAACGCAAATCTCCCAGCCGCAACGCGCCGACACGGGAGAGGACAAAAATCCTGGTACTGCCTTAACTCCCTTTACATGTTCATAACTTTATTATGGTGATACACAAAACACTCCCGGAGGTACCCTTCACCATGGGTCCCCTGTATTTCGCTGGAACTTCGGCTTACAGCGTGCCCTGCCAGACCTTCCACCGCCAGCACTATCATGCGTGATTCCTTACGCATGATAGTCCGCCCATACACGAACTGCTTTTTCAACCCCCTCCTGCAACGCTAAGGACCAAATGTCATACCCTACATCATTGAGGTGAACCCCATCCCGGCTCATATGACCGCTGTGTGGCACCTCCAAATCCCGATGACGGACGACTATACCCCCATTACGAGCGACAAAGGCAGAAACCGTGGTATTAACTTTACGTCTGGCTTTATTTAACTTAGCAACCGAACGGGCATGTCGCCAGGACAGCCTGGCAACCATTTCAGACCATACTAACACGATGCCCGGGTACATAGACCAAATACGAAGAAGGTCGTACTTGATATCCCTTGCGAGCTCACGGGATGTACGGACACCAAGGTCATTACCTCCCGCGTGAATGACCAGGATGTTCGGAGGCCTATCCATCTGGGAATGAAAATGTAACACCGGTAACAGCGCACTCCACAGCATCCCCCTCCTACCAATCCATTTTACCAAGGCTTGAGAACGGGACAAACCCAATTGCCTACCATTAGGCCTAACATCAGCTCTGATGGCTCCCCAGTGCACATACGAGTGCCCAACTATCCAAACAAGGCACGGGGCAGCATCTGAAAGAAAACGTACAAGGTACAAAACACTGACAGAGCCAAATGGAAAAACCATAAATTAACAATATTAAAGCAGCACTAATAGAAGAAAAACAGGGACATCAGGAGTGGTCCTACAGCAGATTCGGACGAACATATGTGCGATAACGGTTTGAAGCCCACCGACCGATGCGCATGACCGTGGACTCCGGCAATCCGCATCTTACAGCCTCGGTTGCGGCCCCGATGCGAAATGAATGTGAATTGTAGTGACAGGACGAGATGCCCAAATTATACAAGACTTTACGAAAAACCGCAATGAATTGGAAGCAAGAAAGAGCTTTACCTGACTCATGTATCAAAAAGGCCCCGCCGACAGCAGGCCGTAGATTTAAAAACCTGGTAACAGCAACAACTGGACAAGAATGTGCACCGGGTACAGGGAAGAGGCGAATCAAAAAACCTCTACCCCCCTGATCCGTCTTACTACGCAGCACCCGGCAAGAGACAACCCCCCCGTCAATGGTAACATGGGACCTCAACAAACCATCATGGGCACTACAGGAAGAACTGACTAACTCGCTAATACGGAATGCCCCAAAAAACGCAAGGGAGAACGCAACCCCAAACAACTGAGATTCGAAAGCATTACTGCAGACCAACGGTAGCCTTGAAAACATGTCCTCTAACAAGCTAAATGACACCGGGCGCCTAAGATCAGGAGGCGGGGGAGAGCGGCTGAAACCCGAAAGGGCCTGACGGACCAAAAAATGTTTGGTGGTATCAGGTAACCCATAAAATTTCAGCCAAAAAGAGAGGGCCGTCAGGCTCCTGCGGGCAACAGACTTCGACCTACCCTGAGAAAAGCAAGAACCCAGCCACGAGAGAAGCAAGGAAATAGGAGCACCTGCGTAGCAATCATGCCCTACCGTACTACAATGACATGACCATTCCCGCCAGAACCGGACATACACCTTCCATGTAGATGCACAAAGGGAGCGCCCAACCAAGGTCAGAGCTGTCCGAACGCCAGATCCCAGAGGCGAGCAGGACAAGGAGTTCCGTGAAGTGCTGCCCCCGGCGCCAAGGCCCGAAATCGATCCCACTGAAAGCGAGAAAGAGCATCCGCAATAGAATTAGTCACCCCTGGGACATGGCGTGCGGACAGCCAAATATTAAAAGACAAACAAGTAAGCACCAAATGACGTACAAGACGAATGACAGGAGGAGAAGAAGAAGACAGGTTGCGTAAAACATCAACAACTGACATATTATCACATAAAAACCTAACTCGCCTGTTCCTGAAAAAAGGACCCCAAACTTCAAGGGCTGCAACAATTGGAAAGAGCTCGAGTAAGGTGAGATTACGGGTAAAATTAGCCTGCCTCCAAGAAAGGGGCCACTCGCCAGCAAGCCACCGTCCCTGAAAGTAGGCACTAAAGCCAAAACTGCCAGAGGCATCAGTGTGCAAAGAGATGTCAACATTATCACACCAAGTCTCTTGCCAAACGGACCTGCCGTTGTAAGCAGAAAGAAAAGATGACCACACACGCAAATCAGACCTGTGCTCCGCTGTGATCCTCACAAAGTGTGCAGGGCTAGAAATCCCCGCCGTAGCTTGAGCCAATCGTCTGCAAAATATCCTCCCCATTGGGATGATTCTGCATGCAAAATTTAGCTTACCAAGTACAGACTGCAACTGGCGCAACCTAACCTTACGATATGTGATCAACTGATCCACAACCTTCCGCAAATCCACAACCTTCTCCAAAGGCAATCTGCATTCCATAGCAATGGAATCAATCTCAATTCCTAAAAACTGTAGCCTGGTGGTCGGTCCTTCCGTCTTATCAGGCGAGAGAGGGATGCCAAAACGGTGGGCAACCTGCTGCAAGGTAGCCAGAAGAACCGAGCACACTGCAGAACCTGCTGGATCAATACACAAGAAGTCGTCTAAGTAATGCAAGATGGAGTGCAAATTAGACTCTTCCTTAACTACCCACTCAACAAATGTGGCAAAACGCTCAAAGTAAGAACATGATATCGCACAACCCATCGGGAGGCACCTATCGACAAAATAAGAGCCTTCCCACCGAAAACCCAACAAATACAAACTGTCAGGGTGAATTGGAAGGAGGCGAAATGCCGACTCTACGTCCGCTTTGGCCATAAGGGCCCCTGAACCGCATCGTCTCACCCAATCCACCGCCCTGTCGAACGACACGTATGACACAGAGCACAACTCCTCGTCAATACCGTCGTTTACTGATAGTGCCTTAGGGAATGACAGATGGTGGATTAGGCGAAATTTATTCGCCTCCTTCTTGGGGACAACACCTAAAGGAGAGATATGAAGATTGTGCAAGGGAGGATCAACAAAAGGCCCTGAAATGCGACCTAGTGACAACTCTTTTTCCAACTTTTCTGACACTACATCAGGCCATAAGCGTGTGGACTTCAAATTCCTATGACATGGGACAGAAACTGGAACAACAGAAGGTATAATAAAACCGTCCCTAAAACCTGCCAACAGAAACTGAGCCGCATCTTTATCAGGATATCTATTTAGAAAAGGAAGCATCGGATCTAGCTGAACTGGTGTCATCCCTTTTTGCAGCAGAGTCTGCTTGTTTGGTCCTATGCTTCCTAAAACACTGGGACCCTGCGTGAGATCCTCCACAATGGCAGCATTCGTGTTTGAAGCGGCAAGTGCTACCGAAGCGGCACTCCCCTTCATTAAACTGCCAGCAACAACTGGGACGCTGCACTGTTGAGGACGTCTGTCCCGAATAAGACCCCCCTGTGCTGGACCGAAACGGCTGAGAAGGCAATCTAGCCGCCACCATGAGGCTCATCCACAAATTAATGTCCTTGTGATCCCACCGGATTGACGGCCGGACCGCCTTCCTCTGACGAAACTGCTCGTCGTAGCGAATCCAGGCGGTCCCGCCATAAACCCGGTAGGCCTCACCTATAGATTCCTCGTAGCAAAATAACGCAGAACAGTGCTGGGGGGCCTTCTCACCAATGATGCTAGCTAGTATATGAAACGCTTGGAGCCAATTTGCGAAAGTGCACGGAATCAAGCGATACCGACGTCTTTCCTCCTCCTCTTTTTTTGACTCAGTGAGCTTGACTCTGTCTAAGTTGAATTTTTCCAGAGGCAAAAGAGAAAATATCTCGACGTATTCGTCTTTCCATATTTTCTCTCGTACCTCCTGTTTTACATGAGCCCCCAAGGGGCCATCAAAACAGAGATAGATTTCACCCTTTGCCGCATCGCCGAGGCGAACCGGGTCAACCGGCACCTCACCCTGAGAGTCCCCCCTGCATCAGGTGCCGTGGCCGCAAGTGCAGCCGCCGAGACCTCGGGAGCCGTCGCAGGAGAAGGAGCCGAACCCGGAGCAACCCAAGCAGCAGCAGGAGAAGGGACACTAATTGACGGCACATAACTATCAATAAACTGACGCACACTAGCAAACAGAGTAGCTAAAGGGTCAGGGGAGGGGGAAACATTAGCTGATGGGCAAGGATGGTTCAGGGGGGGGAGAGACCCTGACCGTAAAAGGGTAAGAGAGTGTTGTGACTCACCAAGCTGGCTCCAATGGAGCGCTGAGGCAGCCGTTGTCCCGACGTCTTCTGCAGCACAGTCCAAATCCCCGGCGTCTTCATCATCTTCAACATCAGAGGGGGATGGAGGGTGCCCTCGGCCGTTGCGGATAGGTCTGCAAGGAATCTGATCCTGGAGCACGGCCGTAGTGGACCGCGGTTGGCGGTGCTGGTGAGGTAGAAATCTGGACTCCCTTAAGGTAGTAAGCTGGACTCCATCTTGGCAAAACTCCAATACCGGGGACAAAGGTGGACGAGGCTCCGCCCCCAGTGGGCGTGTATGCGATCTCCTGGATGATTTTCTAGGAGCCCTGGTGCCCGTGGCTGCAGAGAGCTGGGTGGAGGTAGAAGAGGCAGGTAGGCGGGCCTCAAGGTCCCGAGGCTCCGCCTCCGTATCCATGGCAATAGCACGGCGTCTGCTGGGGCCTGCAGAGGGTTGGGTGGAGGCAGAGGAGCTGGGAGGTAGGCGGGCCCCGGGATCCTGAGGCTCCGCCTCCGTATCCCTGGAGATGATGCGGCGGCGTCTAGTAGGCGGAGCCACTGATCCGGAGGTCCGGGCTGCTGCAGTAGAGGCTGATGCAGCTGCCGACGTCACCACGCCGGAAGTGGGCGGAGCAGTAACATCTAGGCCTGAAGCAGCCGTGGGAGTAGTGGAGCTATGGCGCCGTGCGGCTGGATTCCGCCACCTCCCTTGTGGAAGGGAGCGCATCAGAGGCAGCTGCAGGAGGCGGCGGGTCCCGTGAGGGGCTCCGGGCACGGCGCCGACGCTGGGGAGAGGCAGAGGGGCTGAGCCGCTGCGGAGGACGAGAAGGCCTGGTGGGCCTTGAAGAGACTGGCGGGGGAGA
The DNA here is from genome assembly GCF_031893055.1 of Leptodactylus fuscus. Classification (NCBI taxonomy): domain Eukaryota; kingdom Metazoa; phylum Chordata; class Amphibia; order Anura; family Leptodactylidae; genus Leptodactylus; species Leptodactylus fuscus. The sequence goes on along the minus strand of NC_134267.1, from coordinate 21,582,688 downwards.
TGCATCAGCAGGAGGGGAGGCAGGGTCAGGCAAGGCCGCTAGGAGAGTGCGGCGGAGCCAATCCGTACCGTGGATGGCGGCCAGGCGCCGCATGGAGTCCTGAAGCAGCTGCTCGTCGGACATGGCTGTAAAGTTCCAGGAAAGTTCCAGGTGAGGAATAACAGAGTGGGCGATTATTAAATAGACCCCATAATGTAAACAACCCACCCCTTGGCCCCGGACTAACCCCAAACAGACTCCAGATCCCGCCATAAGCTATTAACCCCTAATAAGTTAACCCCTTCTGTACATGACTATAGAAATCCCTGTCATGCCGGGCCTTTTGCTATATTTTATGCTCCGGCCCTTTCTGTCTCTGTGGTGATCCTTGGTCCAGTTGAATGCTGGAGTTGAAGGTGTGCAGAGTTGTCCTGGGTTCTAGTCCCACGGTCGGCCATAACAGACCTTGGAGGACTACTTAACACCCCAGGCTCAGAGAGGACATTTACCCATACCTCCCAACTTTTGAAGAACTGAAAGAAGGACAAAATGTGCAAATTGAGCAGAGCAGACTGCACAGGCCACGGGAAAATGGCCACTAACAATACTGTGTAAGCGGCCATTTTCCTATGGCCTGTGCGCCTGTGCAGTCTGCTCCGCCCAAGGCCCGAGGCCTAGAAGTTACGAGCCTGAAGAAGACATTGAAGATGCCACTGTGGATGATGAAAGAGGCGGTGCTGGAGACACATATCTGGCAGCAGTGGGGACGCCCCCATTGCTGCGAGAGAACTCATTTGCATACCGGTTAAAGACGGTATTTCTAAGGAATGGCGCAGCGGAGACCACGTCTAAAGGTGAGAGACAAATAGCCTTTCTAAAGGCTATTCCGACATCTTATCCACACAAAAAAAGGTTTTAATGGTAGAATCCCTTTAAGGCTAACTAAGGTTGCAGAAGAAACAACAAAAACCATTCTACAAAGTTGCAACTCTATGACAAGACCACTAGGTGGCAGTCTATGCATTCACTTCAACATTATCTACTCCATGAAGGAACAGGCTAGGGTCTGCATGACTAAAACTGTGCTGTAATCCCTGTCCCGATGAGACCCTGCGAGCATTGCTAGACAGCGCTACTACTATGTTGTTGCTATTTTCTGGACTGACTATAGGGACTGACTGAGGACTGACTTTTTCCCCATAGGGACTGACTATGTGTTACCGCAATCCCTCTGCCTCTATTTGCTCATCTCCTACAGAGACGGTAGTAGAAGGAAGTCATGCATGGCTACAGGATCAGACTACACATGGTCTACCTGTAGTCTGTAACCATAGAGACTCATAGGATTGAATAGGAGCTGCAGACAAAAAATATACAGATGTATAACCGGGATTATATGAAAATTGCTTCATGTTATATTTTATATTCTTTGATTGAAGTTGTGAATATCCTTTAACAGTCGGATAGGTATATAGTATATACAGCTAATTCTGGATGGCTCAGGATGGTTTATTTACCAGCTGGCAGCTGAGACACAGGGAGCGGGTATATAAGATGTCAGGGTTCAGGTGTGTGTCCTCATCAACTCATTGAGACTGTGGTGCAAGGCCCCTGCTGGCACTGACAGCTCATCCAGCCTGAGCAGGTAGGTGGCGCTGATGACTTGTCATTACTGATCTATCCGGCTGGCACAGTCCTGATGTCCGGACCAGACTTGTTTTTCTTATTATTTCCAAGGACTATTTCCAAGGAGCACAGCAGCGAATATTAACATCTTCTGTCTCCTCCATACGAATATATCTTGCAGGATCATGGAGTGGCAAAGGTTAAAAGGAGAATTAGAAATCAACATACTAAACAATTCCGACATAAGAACTAGTGTCATATAGGGCAATAATAATGCTGCTATAACATGCTCAAAAATATTAATATATTAAGGAAGCATAACATTGTAACACTATGCATATTGTGTACTGCTGTCATATAGGGATCTAATAATGCTGCTATACAGTACCCAAAGAATACTTGTAAGAACATTAGTTATATTCTTGTACATAGGGGCAGTATTATAGTAGTTATATTCTTGTACATAGAAGTAGTATTATAGTAGTTATATTCTTGTACATAGAAGTAGTATTATAGTAGTTATATTCTTGTACATAGAAGTAGTATTATAGTAGTTATATTCTTGTACATAGGGGCAGTATTATAGTAATTATATTCTTGTACATAGGAGTAGTATTATAGTAGTTATATTCTTGTACATAGAAGTAGTATTATAGTAGTTATATTCTAGTACATAGGAGCAGTATTATAGTAGTTATATTCTTGTACATAGGAGCAGTATTATAGTAGTCATATTCTTGTACATAGGAGTAGTATTATAGTAGTTATATTCTTGTACATAGGAGCAGTATTATAGTAGTTATATTCTAGTACATAGGAATAGTATTATAGTAGTTATATTCTTGTACATAGGGGGCAGTATTATAGTAGTTATATTCTTGTACATAGGAGCAGTATTATAGTAGTTATATTCTTGTACATAGGAGCAGTATTATAGTAGTTATATTCTTGTACATAGGGGCAGTATTATAGTAATTATATTCTTGTACATAGGAGTAGTATTATAGTAGTTATATTCTAGTACATAGGAGCAGTATTATAGTAGTTATATTCTTGTACATAGGAGCAGTATTATAGTAGTCATATTCTTGTACATAGGAGGTAGTATTATAGTAGTTATATTCTTGTACATAGGAGCAGTATTATAGTAGTTATATTCCTGTACATAGGAGCAGTATTATAGTAGTTATATTCTAGTACATAGGAATAGTATTATAGTAGTTATATTCTAGTACATAGGAGTAGTATTATAGTAGTTATATTCTTGTACATAGGAGTAGTATTATAGTAGTTATATTCTAGTACATAGGAGCAGTATTATAGTAGTTATATTCTTGTACATAGGAGTAGTATTATAGTAGTTATATTCTAGTACATAGGAGCAGTATTATAGTAGTTATATTCTTGTACATAGGAGGTAGTATTATAGTAGTTATATTCTTGTACATAGGAGTAGTATTATAGTAGTTATATTCTTATACATAGGAGTAGTATTATAGTAGTTATATTCTAGTACATAGGAGCAGTATTATAGTAGTTATATTCTTGTACATAGTAGTATTATAGTAGTTATATTCTTGTACATAGGAGCAGTATTATAGTAGTTATATTCTTGTACATAGGAGTAGTATTATAGTAGTTATATTCTAGTACATAGGAGCAGTATTATAGTAGTTATATTCTTGTACATAGGAGGTAGTATTATAGTAGTTATATTCTTGTACATAGGAGTGGTATTATAGTAGTTATATTCTTGTACATAGGAGCGGTATTATAGTAGTTATATTCTTGTACATAGGAGCAGTATTATACTAGTTATATTCTTGTACATAGGAGTAGTATTATAGTAGTTATATTCTTGTATATAGGAGCAGTATTATAGTAGTTATATTCTTGTATATAGGAGCAGTATTATAGTAGTTATATTCTTGTACATAGGAGCAGTATTATAGTAGTTATATTCTTGTACATAGGAGCAGTATTATAGTAGTTATATTCTTGTACATAGGAGCAGTATTATAGTAGTTATATTCTTGTACATAGGAGCAGTATTATAGTAGTTATATTCTTGTACATAGGAGCAGTATTATAGTAGTTATATTCTTGTACATAGGAGCAGTATTATAGTAGTTATATTCTTGTACATAGGAGGTAGTATTATAGTAATTATATTCTTGTACATAGGAGCAGTATTATAGTAGTTATATTCTTGTACATAGGAGGTAGTATTATAGTAGATATATTCTTGTACATAGGAGTAGTATTATAGTAGTTATATTCTTGTACATAGGAGTAGTATTATAGTAGTTATATTCTTGTACATAGGAGCAGTATTATAGTAGTTATATTCTTGTACATAGGAGTAGTATTATAGTAGTTATATTCTTGTACATAGGAGCAGTATTATAGTAGTTATATTCTTGTACATAGGAGTAGTATTATAGTAGTTATATTCTTGTACATAGGAGCAGTATTATACAGTATTATTTTTTCGCTATGACCACTACACTTAGTATCGTCTTGTATCCATGATCGTAGGCTCAGTAATTGCAGAGTAATATGGAGACCTCTTTGATCTTTTCAGACAGATTTTACAGCTTTGAAAGAGGAAAAATTAATGAGACTTTGAAAAGCAAAAACAAATCTAGCCGGGAACATTGGAATGAATCTTGCATTTGGCCATGAATAAGACAAGCGCTGGGCTCACGGCCCTCATGGATCTTAATATTTAACCGTAAGCTGAAACCCAAACTACATGGCACTATACAGCAGTGTACGGTTGTATCATTTGGGATGTGGATAGCAGTATTATATGGGAACTGTAAGGACTGTGAACCTTTGGAATAGCCTACCTTGGGAGCCGTTTGCAGCAGTCACAGTGTCGAAACTAGACTTAGATGCCTTTTCAGAGAAAACGACCATTGACGCCTATGGCAATATATAGGTAACATATAGACAATATATAGCCTGTCATGCTGTTTCCCATCCCTATGACTATTCAATAGTCCAGAATAGTTGATATCCAGCGTTACTTGGTTCCTGAAGATTTGCCTGTACGTTCTCAGGACATTTTAGGCCCCTTCCCCTCATTCTGCCTTGAATTGCCCAATATTGGACACAGCCATTTTGACAGACCTTATCGTACCCCCCTCCCCTTTCGCCGTCCAGTTCCTGGATGTATTGACGCTTACAATGGACACGTGATGAAATCTCACATTAACATTTTATTAAATACAAAAGAAAGTCTCCACATTCAGGATTTAGCTTAAAAACATTAAAAACCACAAATCCCATGCGCCATAGTCATGTGAGGAACTGTACAAAACATTATATACAGGGTGCTGTACACCTGGCAGCTTAGATACACCGCCGCCATATAGCTGACAGCTTGGGTATATTCATATAGTGCAGCTGAAAGCTTAGATACATTGACATAGTAAAGCTGACAACATAGACAACTGAGAGCTTAGATACATTGGCATGAAAGTAAAGTTGATAGTTTAGATACAGTACTGTAATCCAGCTAAAGGCTTAGATACAATGTCACGGTAGACCTGATAAGTTTGATACCCTTTCATAATGCAGCTGATATTTTAGATACACTGCCATAGTACATCTGATAGCTTAGATACACTGCCAAGTTGCAGCTGATAACTTAGATACACTGTGATAACTTAGATACACTGCACCATACAGTGCCATAAGATAACAAAGCTTTTCTACAGTGCCATAGTAGAACTGGCAGCTTAGATACAGTCGTATTATAGATTTGAAACCTTATATACATTGATAGAATGTATCTGAAACCTAAAATACAATGCCATAGCTTAGCTGACAGCTTAGATACACTGGTATAGTGTATCTAACAGCTTAATACAAGGCCATGGTTGTAATACAACTGTTAGATACACTGACATATTACATGTGAGAGCTTGTATACAATAGCGTAGACTAGCTGACAGCTTAGATACAATGGCATAGTAGAGCTGGAAGCTTAGATACTCTTTCATAGAATAGTAGACAGCTCAGGTACATTGCCACAGTATAGCAGACAGCTTAGATACACTACCATAGTTGACAGCTTAGATATACTGTGATAGTAAAGTTGAAATCTTAGAGTGCCGGAATATACTAGACAGCTTAGATACAATGGCACGGTACATCCAACAGCTTAGATACACAATTAGCAGCTTGGATACACTGCCATAGTATAGTAAGCAGCTTGGATACAGTGGCAAAGTACATCTGATAGCTTAGATACAACGGAATAATACACCGCTGTAGTACGGCTGGTGGCTTAAATACACTGCAATAGTATGGTAGCCAGCTTAGATACACTTCCATACTATAGTAGGCATCTTAGATACAATGGCAAAGTATATCTGAGAGCTTATTTACAATGACATAGTACAACTGATAGCTTAGATACAATGGCATAGTTCATCTGGCAGCTTAGATACGTCACTATAGTACGGCTATCAGCTTCAGTACATTGCAATAGTACGGTAGACAGCTTAGATACACTGCCATAGTACAGTAGACATCTTAGATACAATGGCAAAGTATATCTGAGAACTTATTGACCATGACATAGTACCACTGATAGCTTAGATACAGCACTGTAGTACAGCTAACGGCTTAGATACACCACAACAGTGGAGGTGAGAGCTCCAGGTCACATAAGGTGCCATGTTTCATGGTGCTCTGCTATATTATATCATCGTGTAGACTTCTTGGTCCTATAGCATCACCTCTTAGATACATTCCTCGCGCCGGATCTGTAGAATATCAAAATTACGGTTCAGCTTTAGAAGCCAATGGGGGTCAAAGCCGGAGAATGGCGAACGTAACGCTCGTCACAAACATGGTGAATGTAAGATCTTATAAACGTCATTCACATTGTGTAAAATCTACAATCTGCTGTATCTAAGCACTATGATGCTCACAGTTTCCATATAGGGGCCAAGCTATAGGGGGTGCAGAGGTCCCAATCACTACTAGGCCCTGAAGCCTGAGGCAGCCCAAAGGCCTACAACATAGGAAGACGCTTGTATTACAGACAGCACATGGTAAGTGGGGGCCCCGGTAGTCATTTTACATTGGGGTCCAGGAGCTTCGGCCTCCATGCGGCGAGCGGCGGCGACATTCAGCACGTGAGGAGATGAAGAAATGTCAGGAGCTCTGGGCTATGTCACAAGTCCGGCACGGCACAGAGCGCCGCACTGAGATCTCGCTGACTCGGATACTAAATCTGACACAAGCTCCAAATTTAGCCACATGTGACATTTACAGAAGGAATCGAGACTTCGCTTCATGGAAAGTTCATGGGAAAGTGACCGTTCCCCACCGTTACCCAGTGACAGGGCCGCGCCGCCTCCGACATGGCCACAGACTACTGTCTGCCAACAAAATATAAACCCTGAGCGCACCAGCCAAGAATCCGGAAGATGAACGAAACCATAGCTAGGCTGCTCAGGCAGTATCACACATGATAGGATTAGATACAGTGGCTTAGCAGGCAGTATCACACATGATAGGCTTAGATACAGCGGCTTAGCAGACAGTATCACACATGATAGGATTAGATACAGCGGCTTAGCAGGCAGTATCACACATGATAGGCTTAGATACAGCGGCTTAGCAGACAGTATCACACATGATAGGATTAGATACAGCGGCTTAGCAGACAGTATCACACATGATAGGCTTAGATACTGGGCTCAGAAAACACCACACGTGATAGGATTAGATACAGCAGCTTAGCAGACAGTATCACACATCATAGGCTTAGATACCGGACTCAGAAAACACCACACATGATAGGATTAGATACAGCGGCTTAGAAGACAGTGTCACACATGATATATTTGGATACATGGCTCAGCACACAGTATCTCACACAACAGGCTTAGATACAAGGCTCCAACTATCACTCAGAACTATCTACAGATTAGATACAGCAGACAATGTCATCCACAGTATACTTAGATACATAGCTCAGCACACAGTATCACACATGATAGGCTTAGATATAAGTGATACCTTCTCCTGAAGTAGCATATCTGAGGCTGTGTGATACTGTCTGCTGCTGAGCTGTGTATCTAATCCTTCCATGTGTGATACTGTCTGCTGCTGAGCTGTGTATCTAATCCTACCATGTGTGATACTGTCTGCTGAGCCGATCTATATCAATGTATAATCCTGTCCCCTGAGCTACAGTATCTAAGCCCATCATATGTGATACTGTCTCTCCCATTTATCTTATCTGATATTGTCTGCTAAGCATCATATCTAGTGTGATACTGTCTCCTGAGTGGTGTATCTAAGCCTATCATTTGCCATAGCGTCTACTGAATAGTGTATCTAAGCCAACGGTGAGTGATACTATCTCCTGAGCAGTACATCTAAACCTATCATTTGTCATAGGGTCTACTGAGCGCGTAGCTAAGCCTATTGTGAGTCACAATGTCTACTGAGCAGTGTATCTAAGCCCATTATGTGTAATACTGTCTCTCTTGTGTATCTTTTGTGATGTTGTCTGCTAAGTATCATATCTAGTGTGATACTGTCTCCTGAGCAGTGTATCTAAGCCTAGCATGTGTCGCAGTCTCTACTGAGCAGTGTATCTAAGCCTATCATGTGTCGCAGTCTCTACTGAGCAGTGTATCTAAGCCTATCATGTGTCACAGTCTCTACTGAGCAGTGTATCTAAGCCTATGATGTGTCGCAGTCTGTACTGAGCAGTGTATCTAAGCCTATCATGTGTCGCAGTCTCTACTGAGCAGTGTATCTAAGCCTATGATGTGTCGCAGTCTCTACTGAGCAGTGTATCTAAGCCTATCATGTGTCGCAGTCTCTACTGAGCAGTGTAACTAAGCCTATCATGTGTCGCAGTCTCTACTGAGCAGTGTATCTAAGCCTATCATGTGTCGCAGTCTCTACTGAGCAGTGTATCTAAGCCTATCATGTGTCGCAGTCTCTACTGAGCAGTGTATCTAAGCCTATGATGTGTGACACTGCCTTCTGAGCTAGTGTATCTAAGTATATCAAGTGTGATACTGTTCTCTGAACTGATGCATCTTAGCCATCTAGCACCTATAGCCGACCGATTATACCACACTTTGCTCACAGATCAGCGTCGCTCTGACATCACACCTTGATGACCCCGCCCACCACATGTATAGTTAAAGGGCCGGTGTCACATGTATGGGGCCCCTGGGGTTACATTGGCACCTTTAGCTTGATAAATATAGAACCTATGTTCACAGCTCATAATGGGCCTGTATAGCCCAGCAGGCCCTGGTCTCAACTCAGGTTCACCACCATGTATAGTTTAAAAAAAAAAAAAAATTTACTCAAATTTTCAAAAACATTTTTTTAAAAGTTTTCAACAAAGTGTCTAGTTAACAGCAAAAAGAATTGGTCTATAGATCTGAAGCCCCAACCCCAGCCCCGAGTACGTACAAATACTCATATTTACAGGAGAACATAACACTGATAAAAATTCCGGATCTTTACCGTAGAATGTTCTTTAAGAAATACAGAATATTTAGACACGTCGGCTCTGATGTAGTAATGACTGATGGAAACTTTCCTGACATCCTAATGTCTGAGGACTTGTACAGGGGACCTTCCTGACCCATGTAGGGTGACACCAAGTCGCGCTTCATTACTTCAGGGATTGCTTTGTTTTTTCCGTGGTTCAGTCCCTTTCCCGCTGAGTCCAAACCAAATATGGAGGACGGACGATGGAGCCTTCACGTATGAAAATGGATGACATCAAAAAGTTTCCGAAAGTGAGTAGTGACAGATCCGGGTGGAGCGGGGAAAGTTCTTCCATTATTTTTGGAGGTTCCAGTTGACGAACTGGGTATAAGTCTGTACATTACAGATCTCCTTTATATATCACTGGCCGAAGCCGCCATTGTGCATTACTGTTTGTCTTCTTATCTTACAAATGTTCTAGAAGACGGAAGATGTGAAATATGTCCCTGACGTCTCCTTCATGATGGAGGTTGTGATTACAGCTGCTGGGGAATGCCCTGTTCCTTATATCCTGCAAATAAGGATACAAAACTGGTTAAAAAGGAAGTGGAATGAATGGATAGATAGATAGATAGATAGATAGATAGATAGGAGATAGATAGATAGATAGATAGATAGATAGGAGATAGATAGGCAGATAGATAGATAGATAGCAGATAGATAGGAGATAGATAGATAAAGGATAGATAGATAGATAGATAGATAGATAGATAGATAGATAGATAGATAGATAGATAGATAGATAGGAGATAGATCAATATGATAGATAGATAGGAGATAGATATGAAACAGATAGATATGAGATGATAGACAGATAGATAGATAGATAGATAGATAGATAGATAGATAGGAGATAGATAGATAAATAGATAGGAGATAGATAGATAGATAGATAGATAGATAGATAGATAGATAGATAGGAGATAAATAGATAGATATGAGATAGGTAGATAGATCTTATGATAGATAGATTCTATAAACAGTAGATAGATATGAGATTTTATAAATAGATAACTAGGAGATAGATAGATAGATAGATAGATAGATAGAAGATAGATAGATAGATGATAGATAGATAGATAGATAGATATATAGATAGATAGATAGATAGTAGGTAGATAGATAGAAGATAGATAGATAGGAGATAGATAGATAGGAGATAGATAGATAGATAGATAGATAGATAGATAGATAGATAGATAGATAGTAGGTAGATAGATAGGAGATAGATAGATAGGAGATAGATAGATAGCAGCTATAGATCTGTTCACCCCCTATATAGGTGATCACCTACCTTGAGAGACTGAAACAAGTCAGTAAAGAACACCATCAGAAAGAAGCGTGAAAAAGAAAAGAAAATGGAGGAAATTAGGAATATAATCACAGATATTATTCATGTTAGTCCATGTTAGTCTATAATACTATATAACTAGTTCTATCTGCATGCTTCACCACTAGGGGGAGCTCTAAACAAGAAGTAACAGGGAGCTATATAAAGCTGTATGCAGGGAGCTCCCCCTAGTGGTGGCTGCAGGCAGAATGTAAGCATTCAGCATTCATTCAGTATAAAGGAAAACGGAGGATATAAAGTTCCATTCCCAATAAATATATATGGTGTATTTCATGGGACCAGAAAACCTTCCTCAATTAGACTGTTCTGCTTTATGACATGGCCTGACAGTGCCAGCGCTCCAGGTGGGTGTTTTGTGACAATGTGTCAAGTCATGGGGGTGCGTCAGGCAATGGCTAACAGTTACAATGACATTCATCTCAGTTATGGGTGGCAACCAATATGTCCACCATCACAACTGCCCTAAGGGTTGTCATCTACAAAATTATTGCAAGTTTCACTCTGGCCACTAAACCTAATAATAGACTGACACTTGCCAATTCTGTAGGGGTTTTCTTTGCAGCAGTCACCTCATTTAGATCACAAACAATACAATAGAAGATAACACCTCTATAGATAACACCATTGAGCCACCATTACATCACTACTGGCAATAGATGAGGTCACAGCTTGTCTCCTCCCCTTCCCCATGTCTAGAAAACTCTTCTACTTTCGGCTCCAGACTATTGCTGCCTATGGCCATGACTGTGCTGTAAAGCAGATCACTAAATGCTGTTAACAGAGCAGAGGAGAAGCTCAGAGAAGATGGCTGCCGCATAATCATGTACAGGAAATAGAATAAAAAATCCACAATCAGAAAATATAAAATTTTATAAAAGTGATAGATAAATAAATGTAAAATAAATTGGCGATACAGAACGATCGCCTGCTCGTGAATTTACCGAAAATGAAGCTCAGAGAGCGCTGTTTGTGCTTTGTCTGACAGATATAATTACTTGAAGACTCCTTGTAATTAGCGGTAATCCGGTTATCAGCAGCATTAAGGAAAGTGCTAAAGTGCTGTCACATCACCGCGTCTTAATTGCCTTTCCCTTTCCATAGCAGGAGCCTGGCATATTAGTGCGCTCACTTACACAAGAATCCATCAGATTAGGAGCGGCCGTAGCGATAACCGCCACGTGTAAATGAGAAAAACGGTTGGCGGTGAGTCTACACGTCCCGCGTATCAATATAGAGGTGATTGGAAGCAACACAAGCAATATCAGAGACATTTATGGCAAAACACACCTGACCTCCAGGGGGTGCTGTGTCAGATGGGATATACAGTACAACGTGTCACATATGTGCACAGTACCTGTATATATAGTATTGACAACTGATATGTGTATTAGATACACTCATTACAAATAGGGATTGGAAAAGATCGGATACCGATCGGCGATCGAGCAAATTTCACGATCGGGATCGGCTGGAAAATGATCGGAAATCGGATTTTGAAATCTCAAGATCGGCTTGAGTGAGTTTTCCCATAGAGAGGCGTTGACTAGGGTTGAGCGATCGGAATCGGGAAAGATCAGATCCCGATCGGCGATCGAGCAAATTTCACGATCGAGATCGGGATTGCCTGGAAAATGCATTTTAAAATCGATCTTGAAATCTCAAGATCGGCTCAACCCTAATAACAAACATTTACTTATATCATATACACATTACACACATACACATTACAAGTCGTTGTCACTTTCCTGAGTTTCCCTCTGATCTTCCTCCTCTTCCTCCTCCTCCCTCTCCCGTAACCACATACAGATCTGCTGTTTGGATCAAGTTACAGCAGCCGATAAAAATCTCTGGCTGTTGTAACTTCCTCCATACAGACAGATG